>NW_026969318.1:0-45120 GCF_028390025.1 Pseudophryne corroboree
ACCTGTCGATTTTGGTCAAAAATGAAAATTTCAAAAGTGCCCCAATTTCTGCTTTAAACTTTAGGTACTATCCCAAAATGTATCACTAAGGTGACAAGTTGATTTCGGAGCATCATTTTTGAACAGGAGCTTCAACCGTTTTGTGGCATATGAGAAATTCCCTAAGCCCCGGACCTGTCGATTTTGGTCAAAAATGAAAATTTCAAAAGTGCCCCAATTTCTGCTTTAAACTTTAGGTACTATCCCAAAATGTATCACTAAGGTGACAGAAGTTGATTTCGGAGCATCATTTTTGAGCAGGAGCTTCAACCGTTTTGTGGCATATGAGAAATTCCCTAAGCTCCGGACCTGTCGATTTTGGTCAAAAATAAAAATTTCAAAAGTGCCGCAATTTCTGCTTTAAAACTTGGGTACTATCCCAAAATGTATCACTAAGGTGACAGAAGTTGATTTCGGAGCATCATTTTTGAGCAGGAGCTTCAACCGTTTTGTGGCATATGAGAAATTCCCTAAGCCCCGGACCTGTCGATTTTGGTCAAAAATGAAAATTTCAAAAGTGAACCAATTTCTGCTTTAAACTTTAGGTACTATTCCAAAATGTATCACTAAGGTGACAGAAGTTGATTTCGGAGCATCATTTTTGAACAGGAGCTTCAACCGTTTTGTGGCATATGAGAAATTCCCTAAGCCCCGGACCTGTCGATTTTGGTCAAAAATTAAAATTTCAAAAGTGCCGCAATTTCTGCTTTAAAACTTAGGTACTATCCCAAAATGTATCACTAAGGTGACAGAAGTTGATTTCGGAGCATTATTTTTGAACAGGAGCTTTAACTGTTTTGTGGAATATGAGAAATTCCCTAAGCCCCGGACCTGTCGATTTTGGTCAAAAATGAAAATTTCAAAAGTGCCCCAATTTCTGCTTTAAACTTTAGATACTATCCCAAAATGTATCACTAAGGTGACAGAAGTTGATTTCGGAGCATCATTTTTGAGCAGGAGCTTCAACTGTTTTGTGGCATATGAGAAATTCCCTAAGCCCCGGACCTGTCGATTTTGGTCAAAAATGAAAATTTCAAAAGTGCCCCTATTTCTGCTTTAAACTTTAGGTACTATCCCAAAATGTATCACTAAGGTGACAGAAGTTGATTTCGGAGCATCATTTTTGAGCAGGAGCTTCAACCGTTTTGTGGCATATGAGAAATTCCCTAAGCCCCGGACCTGTCGATTTTGGTCAAAAATTATAATTTCAAAAGTGCCCCAATTTCTGCTTTAAACTTTAGGTACTATCCCAAAATGTATCACTAAGGTGACAGAAGTTGATTTCGGAGCATCATTTTTGAGCAGGAGCTTCAACCGTTTTGTGGCATATGAGAAATTCCCTAAGCCCCGGACCTGTCGATTTTGGTCAAAAATGAAAATGTCAAAAGTGCCCCAATTTCTACTTTAAACTTTAGATACTATCCCAAAATGTATCACTAAGGTGACAGAAGTTGATTTCAGAGCATCATTTTCGAACAGGAGCTTTAACTGTTTTGTGGAATATGAGAAATTCCCTAAGCCCCGGACCTGTCGATTTTGGTCAAAAATGAAAATTTCAAAACTGCCCCAATTTCTGCTTTAAACTTTAGGTACTATCCCAAAATGTATCACTAAGGTGACAGAAGTTGATTTCGGAGCATCATTTTTGAACAGGAGCTTCAACCGTTTTGTGGCATATAAGAAATTCCCTAAGCCCCGGACCTGTCGATTTTGGTCAAAAATGAAAATTTCAAAAGTGCCCCAATTTCTGCTTTAAACTTTAGGTACTATCCCAAAATGTATCACTAAGGTGACAGAAGTTGATTTCGGAGCATCATTTTTGAGCAGGAGCTTCAACCGTTTTGTGGAATATGAGAAATTCCCTAAGCCCCGGACCTGTCGATTTTGGTCAAAAATGAAAATTTCAAAAGTGCCCCAATTTCTGCTTTAAACTTTAGGTACTATCCCAAAATGTATCACTAAGGTGACAGAAGATGATTTCGGAGCATCATTTTTGAACAGGAGCTTCAACCGTTTTGTGGCATATGAGAAATTCCCTAAGCCCCGGACCTGTCGATTTTGGTCAAAAAATGAAAATTTCAAAAGTGCCCCAATTTCTGCTTTAAACTTTAGGTACTATCCCAAAATGTATCACTAAGGTGACAGAAGTTGATTTCGGAGCATCGTTTTTGAGCAGGAGCTTCAACCGTTTTGTGGCATATGAGAAATTCCCTAAGCCCCGGACCTGTCGATTTTGGTCAAAAATGAAAATTTCAAAAGTGCCGCAATTTCTGCTTTAAAACTTGGGTACTATCCCAAAATGTATCACTAAGGTGACAGAAGTTGATTTCGGAGCATCATTTTTGAGCAGGAGCTTCAACCGTTTTGTGGCATATGAGAAATTCCCTAAGCCCCGGACCTGTCGATTTTGGTCAAAAATGAAAATTTCAAAAGTGAACCAATTTCTGCTTTAAACTTTAGGTACTATTCCAAAATGTATCACTAAGGTGACAGAAGTTGTTTTCGGAGCATCATTTTTGAACAGGAGCTTCAACCGTTTTGTGGCATATGAGAAATTCCCTAAGCCCCGGACCTGTCGATTTTGGTCAAAAATTAAAATTTCAAAAGTGCCGCAATTTCTGCTTTAAAACTTAGGTACTATCCCAAAATGTATCACTAAGGTGACAGAAGTTGATTTCGGAGCATTATTTTTGAACAGGAGCTTTAACTGTTTTGTGGAATATGAGAAATTCCCTAAGCCCCGGACCTGTCGATTTTGGTCAAAAATGAAAATTTCAAAAGTGCCCCAATTTCTGCTTTAAACTTTAGATACTATCCCAAAATGTATCACTAAGGTGACAGAAGTTGATTTCGGAGCATCATTTTTGAGCAGGAGCTTCAACTGTTTTGTGGCATATGAGAAATTCCCTAAGCCCCGGACCTGTCGATTTTGGTCAAAAATGAAAATTTCAAAAGTGCCCCTATTTCTGCTTTAAACTTTAGGTACTATCCCAAAATGTATCACTAAGGTGACAGAAGTTGATTTCGGAGCATCATTTTTGAGCAGGAGCTTCAACCGTTTTGTGGCATATGAGAAATTCCCTAAGCCCCGGACCTGTCGATTTTGGTCAAAAATGAAAATTTCAAAAGTGCCCCAATTTCTGCTTTAAACTTTAGGTACTATCCCAAAATGTATCACTAAGGTGACAGAAGTTGATTTCGGAGCATCATTTTTGAGCAGGAGCTTCAACCGTTTTGTGGAATATGAGAAATTCCCTAAGCCCCGGACCTGTCGATTTTGGTCAAAAATGAAAATTTCAAAAGTGCCCCAATTTCTGCTTTAAACTTTAGGTACTATCCCAAAATGTATCACTAAGGTGACAGAAGATGATTTCGGAGCATCATTTTTGAACAGGAGCTTCAACCGTTTTGTGGCATATGAGAAATTCCCTAAGCCCCGGACCTGTCGATTTTGGTCAAAAATGAAAATTTCTAAAATGCCACAATTTCTACTTTAAACTTTAGGTACTATCCCAAAATGTATCTCTAAGGTGACAGAAGTTGATTTCGGAGCATCATTTTTGAACAGGAGCTTCAACCGTTTTGTGGCATATGCGAAATTCCCTAAGCCCCGGACCTGTCGATTTTGGTCAAAAATGAAAATGTCAAAAGTGCCCCAATTTCTACTTTAAACTTTAGGTACTATCCCAAAATGTATCACTAAGGTGACAGAAGTTGATTTCGGAGCATCATTTTCGAACAGGAGCTTTAACTGTTTTGTGGAATATGAGAAATTCCCTAAGCCCCGGACCTGTCGATTTTGGTCAAAAATGAAAATTTCAAAAGTGCCCCAATTTCTGCTTTAAACTTTAGGTACTATCCCAAAATGTATCACTAAGGTGACAGAAGTTGATTTCGGAGCATCGTTTTTGAACAGGAGCTTCAACCGTTTTGTGGCATATGAGAAATTCCCTAAGCCCCGGACCTGTCGATTTTGGTCAAAAATAAAAATTTCAAAAGTGCCGCAATTTCTGCTTTAAAACTTAGGTACTATCCCAAAATGTATCACTAAGGTGACAGAAGTTGATTTCGGAGCATCATTTTTGAGCAGGAGCTTCAACCGTTTTGTGGCATATGAGAAATTCCCTAAGCCCCGGACCTGTCGATTTTGGTCAAAAATTAAAATTTCAAAAGTGCCGCAATTTCTGCTTTAAAACTTAGGTACTATCCCAAAATGTATCACTAAGGTGACAGAAGTTGATTTCGGAGCATCATTTTTGAACAGGAGCTTTAACTGTTTTGTGGAATATGAGAAATTCCCTAAGCCCCGGACCTGTCGATTTTGGTCAAAAATGAAAATTTCAAAAGTGCCCCAATTTCTGCTTTAAACTTTAGATACTATCCCAAAATGTATCACTAAGGTGACAGAAGTTGATTTCGGAGCATCATTTTTGAGCAGGAGCTTCAACTGTTTTGTGGCATATGAGAAATTCCCTAAGCCCCGGACCTGTCGATTTTGGTCAAAAATGAAAATTTCAAAAGTGCCCCTATTTCTGCTTTAAACTTTAGGTACTATCCCAAAATGTATCACTAAGGTGACAGAAGTTGATTTCGGAGCATCATTTTTGAGCAGGAGCTTCAACCGTTTTGTGGCATATGAGAAATTCCCTAAGCCCCGGACCTGTCGATTTTGGTCAAAAATTATAATTTCAAAAGTGCCCCAATTTCTGCTTTAAACTTTAGGTACTATCCCAAAATGTATCACTAAGGTGACAGAAGTTGATTTCGGAGCATCATTTTTGAGCAGGAGCTTCAACCGTTTTGTGGCATATGAGAAATTCCCTAAGCCCCGGACCTGTCGATTTTGGTCAAAAATTAAAATTTCAAAAGTGCCGCAATTTCTGCTTTAAAACTTAGGTACTATCCCAAAATGTATCACTAAGGTGACAGAAGTTGATTTCGGAGCATCATTTTTGAACAGGAGCTTTAACTGTTTTGTGGAATTTGAGAAATTCCCTAAGCCCCGGACCTGTCGATTTTGGTCAAAAATGAAAATTTCAAAAGTGCCCCAATTTCTGCTTTAAACTTTAGGTACTATCCCAAAATGTATCACTAAGGTGACAGAAGTTGATTTCGGAGCATCATTTTTGAACAGGAGCTTCAACCGTTTTGTGGCATATGAGAAATTCCCTAAGCCCCGGACCTGTCGATTTTGGTCAAAAATGAAAATTTCAAAAGTGCCCCAATTTCTGCTTTAAACTTTAGGTACTATCCCAAAATGTATCACTAAGGTGACAGAAGTTGATTTCGGAGCATCATTTTTGAGCAGGAGCTTCAACCGTTTTGTGGAATATGAGAAATTCCCTAAGCCCCGGACCTGTCGATTTTGGTCAAAAATGAAAATTTCAAAAGTGCCCCAATTTCTGCTTTAAACTTTAGGTACTATCCCAAAATGTATCACTAAGGTGACAGAAGTTGATTTCGGAGCATCATTTTTGAACAGGAGCTTCAACCGTTTTGTGGCATATGAGAAATTCACTAAGCCCCGGACCTGTCGATTTTGGTCAAAAATTATAATTTCAAAAGTGCCCCAATTTCTGCTTTAAACTTTAGGTACTATCCCAAAATGTATCACTAAGGTGACAGAAGTTGATTTCGGAGCATCATTTTTGAGCAGGAGCTTCAATCGTTTTGTGGCATATGAGAAATTCCCTAAGCCCCGGACCTGTCGATTTTGGTCAAAAATGAAAATGTCAAAAGTGCCCCAATTTCTACTTTAAACTTTAGGTACTATCCCAAAATGTATCACTAAGGTGACAGAAGTTGATTTCGGAGCATCATTTTCGAACAGGAGCTTTAACTGTTTTGTGGAATATGAGAAATTCCCTAAGCCCCGGACCTGTCGATTTTGGTCAAAAATGAAAATTTCAAAAGTGCCCCAATTTCTGCTTTAAACTTTAGGTACTATCCCAAAATGTATCACTAAGGTGACAGAAGTTGATTTCGGAGCATCGTTTTTGAACAGGAGCTTCAACCGTTTTGTGGCATATGAGAAATTCCCTAAGCCCCGGACCTGTCGATTTTGGTCAAAAATAAAAATTTCAAAAGTGCCGCAATTTCTGCTTTAAAACTTAGGTACTATCCCAAAATGTATCACTAAGGTGACAGAAGTTGATTTCGGAGCATCATTTTTGAGCAGGAGCTTCAACCGTTTTGTGGCATATGAGAAATTCCCTAAGCCCCGGACCTGTCGATTTTGGTCAAAAATTAAAATTTCAAAAGTGCCGCAATTTCTGCTTTAAAACTTAGGTACTATCCCAAAATGTATCACTAAGGTGACAGAAGTTGATTTCGGAGCATCATTTTTGAACAGGAGCTTTAACTGTTTTGTGGAATATGAGAAATTCCCTAAGCCCCGGACCTGTCGATTTTGGTCAAAAATGAAAATTTCAAAAGTGCCCCAATTTCTGCTTTAAACTTTAGATACTATCCCAAAATGTATCACTAAGGTGACAGAAGTTGATTTCGGAGCATCATTTTTGAGCAGGAGCTTCAACTGTTTTGTGGCATATGAGAAATTCCCTAAGCCCCGGACCTGTCGATTTTGGTCAAAAATGAAAATTTCAAAAGTGCCCCTATTTCTGCTTTAAACTTTAGGTACTATCCCAAAATGTATCACTAAGGTGACAGAAGTTGATTTCGGAGCATCATTTTTGAGCAGGAGCTTTAACCGTTTTGTGGCATATGAGAAATTCCCTAAGCCCCGGACCTGTCGATTTTGGTCAAAAATTATAATTTCAAAAGTGCCCCAATTTCTGCTTTAAACTTTAGGTACTATCCCAAAATGTATCACTAAGGTGACAGAAGTTGATTTCGGAGCATCATTTTTGAGCAGGAGCTTCAACCGTTTTGTGGCATATGAGAAATTCCCTAAGCCCCGGACCTGTCGATTTTGGTCAAAAATTAAAATTTCAAAAGTGCCGCAATTTCTGCTTTAAAACTTAGGTACTATCCCAAAATGTATCACTAAGGTGACAGAAGTTGATTTCGGAGCATCATTTTTGAACAGGAGCTTTAACTGTTTTGTGGAATTTGAGAAATTCCCTAAGCCCCGGACCTGTCGATTTTGGTCAAAAATGAAAATTTCAAAAGTGCCCCAATTTCTGCTTTAAACTTTAGGTACTATCCCAAAATGTATCACTAAGGTGACAGAAGTTGAATTCGGAGCATCATTTTTGAACAGGAGCTTCAACCGTTTTGTGGCATATGAGAAATTCCCTAAGCCCCGGACCTGTCGATTTTGGTCAAAAATGAAAATTTCAAAAGTGCCCCAATTTCTGCTTTAAACTTTAGGTACTATCCCAAAATGTATCACTAAGGTGACAGAAGTTGATTTCGGAGCATCATTTTTGAGCAGGAGCTTCAACCGTTTTGTGGAATATGAGAAATTCCCTAAGCCCCGGACCTGTCGATTTTGGTCAAAAATGAAAATTTCAAAAGTGCCCCAATTTCTGCTTTAAACTTTAGGTACTATCCCAAAATGTATCACTAAGGTGACAGAAGTTGATTTCGGAGCATCATTTTTGAACAGGAGCTTCAACCGTTTTGTGGCATATGAGAAATTCACTAAGCCCCGGACCTGTCGATTTTGGTCAAAAATTATAATTTCAAAAGTGCCCCAATTTCTGCTTTAAACTTTAGGTACTATCCCAAAATGTATCACTAAGGTGACAGAAGTTGATTTCGGAGCATCATTTTTGAGCAGGAGCTTCAATCGTTTTGTGGCATATGAGAAATTCCCTAAGCCCCGGACCTGTCGATTTTGGTCAAAAATGAAAATGTCAAAAGTGCCCCAATTTCTACTTTAAACTTTAGGTACTATCCCAAAATGTATCACTAAGGTGACAGAAGTTGATTTCGGAGCATCATTTTTGAACAGGAGCTTTAACTGTTTTGTGGAATATGAGAAATTCCCTAAGCCCCGGACCTGTCGATTTTGGTCAAAAATGAAAATTTCAAAAGTGCCCCAATTTCTGCTTTAAACTTTAGGTACTATCCCAAAATGTATCACTAAGGTGACAGAAGTTGATTTCGGAGCATCGTTTTTGAACAGGAGCTTCAACCGTTTTGTGGCATATGAGAAATTCCCTAAGCCCCGGACCTGTCGATTTTGGTCAAAAATTATAATTTCAAAAGTGCCCCAATTTCTGCTTTAAACTTTAGGTACTATCCCAAAATGTATCACTAAGGTGACAGAAGTTGATTTTGGAGCATCATTTTTGAGCAGGAGCTTCAACCGTTTTGTGGCATATGAGAAATTCCCTAAGCCCCGGACCTGTCGATTTTGGTCAAAAATGAAAATTTCTAAAGTGCCCCAATTTCTACTTTAAACTTTAGGTACTATCCCAAAATGTATCTCTAAGGTGACAGAAGTTGATTTCGGAGCATCATTTTTGAACAGGAGCTTCAACCGTTTTGTGGCATATGAGAAATTCCCTAAGCCCCGGACCTGTCGATTTTGGTCAAAAATGAAAATTTCAAAAGTGCCCCAATTTCTGCTTTAAACTTTAGGTACTATCCCAAAATGTATCACTAAGGTGACAGAAGTTGATTTCGGAGCATCGTTTTTGAACAGGAGCTTCAACCGTTTTGTGGCATATGAGAAATTCCCTAAGCCCCGGACCTGTCGATTTTGGTCAAAAATGAAAATGTCAAAAGTGCCCCAATTTCTACTTTAAACTTTAGGTACTATCCCAAAATGTATCACTAAGGTGACAGAAGTTGATTTCGGAGCATCATTTTTGAACAGGAGCTTTAACTGTTTTGTGGAATATGAGAAATTCCCTAAGCCCCGGACCTGTCGATTTTGGTCAAAAATGAAAATTTCAAAAGTGCCCCAATTTCTGCTTTAAACTTTAGATATTATCCCAAAATGTATCACTTAGGTGACAGAAGTTGATTTCGGAGCATCATTTTTGAGCAGGAGCTTCAACCGTTTTGTGGCATATGAGAAATTCCCTAAGCTCCGGACCTGTCGATTTTGGTCAAAAATAAAAATTTCAAAAGTGCCGCAATTTCTGCTTTAAAACTTGGGTACTATCCCAAAATGTATCACTAAGGTGACAGAAGTTGATTTCGGAGCATCATTTTTGAGCAGGAGCTTCAACCGTTTTGTGGCATATGAGAAATTCCATAAGCCCCGGACCTGTCGATTTTGGTCAAAAATGAAAATTTCAAAAGTGAACCAATTTCTGCTTTAAACTTTAGGTACTATTCCAAAATGTATCACTAAGGTGACAGAAATTGATTTCGGAGCATCATTTTTGAACAGGAGCTTCAACCGTTTTGTGGCATATGAGAAATTCCCTAAGCCCCGGACCTGTCGATTTTGGTCAAAAATTAAAATTTCAAAAGTGCCGCAATTTCTGCTTTAAAACTTAGGTACTATCCCAAAATGTATCACTAAGGTGACAGAAGTTGATTTCGGAGCATTATTTTTGAACAGGAGCTTTAACTGTTTTGTGGAATATGAGAAATTCCCTAAGCCCCGGACCTGTCGATTTTGGTCAAAAATGAAAATTTCAAAAGTGCCCCAATTTCTGCTTTAAACTTTAGATACTATCCCAAAATGTATCACTAAGGTGACAGAAGTTGATTTCGGAGCATCATTTTTGAGCAGGAGCTTCAACTGTTTTGTGGCATATGAGAAATTCCCTAAGCCCCGGACCTGTCGATTTTGGTCAAAAATGAAAATTTCAAAAGTGCATCTATTTCTGCTTTAAACTTTAGGTACTATCCCAAAATGTATCACTAAGGTGACAGAAGTTGATTTCGGAGCATCATTTTTGAGCAGGAGCTTCAACCGTTTTGTGGCATATGAGAAATTCCCTAAGCCCCAGACCTGTCGATTTTGGTCAAAAATTATAATTTCAAAAGTGCCCCAATTTCTGCTTTAAACTTTAGGTACTATCCCAAAATGTATCACTAAGGTGACAGAAGTTGATTTCGGAGCATCATTTTTGAACAGGAGCTTCAACCGTTTTGTGGCATATAAGAAATTCCCTAAGCCCCGGACCTGTCGATTTTGGTCAAAAATGAAAATTTCAAAAGTGCCCCAATTTCTGCTTTAAACTTTAGATATTATCCCAAAATGTATCACTTAGGTGACAGAAGTTGATTTCGGAGCATCATTTTTGAGCAGGAGCTTCAACCGTTTTGTGGCATATGAGAAATTCCCTAAGCTCCGGACCTGTCGATTTTGGTCAAAAATAAAAATTTCAAAAGTGCCGCAATTTCTGCTTTAAAACTTGGGTACTATCCCAAAATGTATCACTAAGGTGACAGAAGTTGATTTCGGAGCATCATTTTTGAGCAGGAGCTTCAACCGTTTTGTGGCATATGAGAAATTCCCTAAGCCCCGGACCTGTCGATTTTGGTCAAAAATGAAAATTTCAAAAGTGAACCAATTTCTGCTTTAAACTTTAGATACTATCCCAAAATGTATCACTAAGGTGACAGAAGTTGATTTCGGAGCATCATTTTTGAGCAGGAGCTTCAACCGTTTTGTGGCATATGAGAAATTCCCTAAGCCCCGGACCTGTCGATTTTGGTCAAAAATTATAATTTCAAAAGTGCCCCAATTTCTGCTTTAAACTTTAGGTACTATCCCAAAATGTATCACTAAGGTGACAGAAGTTGATTTCGGAGCATCATTTTTGAACAGGAGCTTCAACCGTTTTGTGGCATATAAGAAATTCCCTAAGCCCCGGACCTGTCGATTTTGGTCAAAAATGAAAATTTCAAAAGTGCCCCAATTTCTGCTTTAAACTTTAGGTACTATCCCAAAATGTATCACTAAGGTGACAGAAGTTGATTTCGGAGCATCATTTTTGAGCAGGAGCTTCAACCGTTTTGTGGAATATGAGAAATTCCCTAAGCCCCGGACCTGTCGATTTTGGTCAAAAATGAAAATTTCAAAAGTGCCCCAATTTCTGCTTTAAACTTTAGGTACTATCCCAAAATGTATCACTAAGGTGACAGAAGATGATTTCGGAGCATCATTTTTGAACAGGAGCTTCAACCGTTTTGTGGCATATGAGAAATTCCCTAAGCCCCGGACCTGTCGATTTTGGTCAAAAAATGAAAATTTCAAAAGTGCCCCAATTTCTGCTTTAAACTTTAGGTACTATTCCAAAATGTATCACTAAGGTGACAGAAGTTGATTTCGGAGCATCATTTTTGAGCAGGAGCTTCAACCGTTTTGTGGCATATGAGAAATTCCCTAAGCCCCGGACCTGTCGATTTTGGTCAAAAATGAAAATTTCTAAAGTGCCACAATTTCTACTTTAAACTTTAGGTACTATCCCAAAATGTATCTCTAAGGTGACAGAAGTTGATTTCGGAGCATCATTTTTGAACAGGAGCTTCAACCGTTTTGTGGCATATGAGAAATTCCCTAAGCCCCGGACCTGTCGATTTTGGTCAAAAATGAAAATGTCAAAAGTGCCCCAATTTCTACTTTAAACTTTAGGTACTATCCCAAAATGTATCACTAAGGTGACAGAAGTTGATTTCGGAGCATCATTTTCGAACAGGAGCTTTAACTGTTTTGTGGAATATGAGAAATTCCCTAAGCCCCGGACCTGTCGATTTTGGTCAAAAATGAAAATTTCAAAAGTGCCCCAATTTCTGCTTTAAACTTTAGGTACTATCCCAAAATGTATCACTAAGGTGACAGAAGTTGATTTCGGAGCATCATTTTTGAGCAGGAGCTTCAACCGTTTTGTGGCATATGAGAAATTCCCTAAGCCCCGGACCTGTCGATTTTGGTCAAAAATTAAAATTTCAAAAGTGCCGCAATTTCTGCTTTAAAACTTAGGTACTATCCCAAAATGTATCACTAAGGTGACAGAAGTTGATTTCGGAGCATCATTTTTGAACAGGAGCTTTAACTGTTTTGTGGAATATGAGAAATTCCCTAAGCCCCGGACCTGTCGATTTTGGTCAAAAATGAAAATTTCAAAAGTGCCCCAATTTCTGCTTTAAACTTTAGATACTATCCCAAAATGTATCACTAAGGTGACAGAAGTTGATTTCGGAGCATCATTTTTGAGCAGGAGCTTCAACTGTGTTGTGGCATATGAGAAATTCCCTAAGCCCCGGACCTGTCGATTTTGGTCAAAAATGAAAATTTCAAAAGTGCCCCTATTTCTGCTTTAAACTTTAGGTACTATCCCAAAATGTATCACTAAGGTGACAGAAGTTGATTTCGGAGCATCATTTTTGAGCAGGAGCTTCAACCGTTTTGTGGCATATGAGAAATTCCCTAAGCCCCGGACCTGTCGATTTTGGTCAAAAATTATAATTTCAAAAGTGCCCCAATTTCTGCTTTAAACTTTAGGTACTATCCCAAAATGTATCACTAAGGTGACAGAAGTTGATTTCGGAGCATCATTTTTGAGCAGGAGCTTCAACCGTTTTGTGGCATATGAGAAATTCCCTAAGCCCCGGACCTGTCGATTTTGGTCAAAAATGAAAATGTCAAAAGTGCCCCAATTTCTACTTTAAACTTTAGGTACTATCCCAAAATGTATCACTAAGGTGACAGAAGTTGATTTCGGAGCATCATTTTCGAACAGGAGCTTTAACTGTTTTGTGGAATATGAGAAATTCCCTAAGCCCCGGACCTGTCGATTTTGGTCAAAAATGAAAATTTCAAAACTGCCCCAATTTCTGCTTTAAACTTTAGGTACTATCCCAAAATGTATCACTAAGGTGACAGAAGTTGATTTCGGAGCATCATTTTTGAACAGGAGCTTCAACCGTTTTGTGGCATATAAGAAATTCCCTAAGCCCCGGACCTGTCGATTTTGGTCAAAAATGAAAATTTCAAAAGTGCCCCAATTTCTGCTTTAAACTTTAGGTACTATCCCAAAATGTATCACTAAGGTGACAGAAGTTGATTTCGGAGCATCATTTTCGAACAGGAGCTTTAACTGTTTTGTGGAATATGAGAAATTCCCTAAGCCCCGGACCTGTCGATTTTGGTGAAAAATGAAAATTTCTAAAGTGCCACAATTTCTACTTTAAACTTTAGGTACTATCCCAAAATGTATCTCTAAGGTGACAGAAGTTGATTTCGGAGCATCATTTTTGAACAGGAGCTTCAACCGTTTTGTGGCATATGAGAAATTCCCTAAGCCCCGGACCTGTCGATTTTGGTCAAAAATGAAAATGTCAAAAGTGCCCCAATTTCTACTTTAAACTTTAGGTACTTTCCCAAAATGTATCACTAAGGTGACAGAAGTTGATTTCGGAGCATCATTTTCGAACAGGAGCTTTAACTGTTTTGTGGAATATGAGAAATTCCCTAAGCCCCGGACCTGTCGATTTTGGTCAAAAATGAAAATTTCAAAAGTGCCCCAATTTCTGCTTTAAACTTTAGGTACTATCCCAAAATGTATCACTAAGGTGACAGAAGTTGATTTCGGAGCATCGTTTTTGAACAGGAGCTTCAACCGTTTTGTGGCATATGAGAAATTCCCTAAGCCCCGGACCTGTCGATTTTGGTCAAAAATAAAAATTTCAAAAGTGCCGCAATTTCTGCTTTAAAACTTAGGTACTATCCCAAAATGTATCACTAAGGTGACAGAAGTTGATTTCAGAGCATCATTTTTGAGCAGGAGCTTCAACCGTTTTGTGGCATATGAGAAATTCCCTAAGCCCCGGACCTGTCGATTTTGGTCAAAAATGAAAATTTCAAAAGTGCCGCAATTTCTGCTTTAAAACTTAGGTACTATCCCAAAATGTATCACTAAGGTGACAGAAGTTGATTTCGGAGCATCATTTTTGAACAGGAGCTTTAACTGTTTTGTGGAATATGAGAAATTCCCTAAGCCCCGGACCTGTCGATTTTGGTCAAAAATGAAAATTTCAAAAGTGCCCCAATTTCTGCTTTAAACTTTAGATACTATCCCAAAATGTATCACTAAGGTGACAGAATTGATTTCGGAGCATCATTTTTGAGCAGGAGCTTCAACTGTTTTGTGGCATATGAGAAATTCCCTAAGCCCCGGACCTGTCGATTTTGGTCAAAAATGAAAATTTCAAAAGTGCCCCTATTTCTGCTTTAAACTGTAGGTACTATCCCAAAATGTATCACTAAGGTGACAGAAGTTGATTTCGGAGCATCATTTTTGAGCAGGAGCTTCAACCGTTTTGTGGCATATGAGAAATTCCCTAAGCCCCGGACCTGTCGATTTTGGTCAAAAATTATAATTTCAAAAGTGCCCCAATTTCTGCTTTAAACTTTAGGTACTATCCCAAAATGTATCACTAAGGTGACAGAAGTTGATTTCGGAGCATCATTTTTGAGCAGGAGCTTCAACCGTTTTGTGGCATATGAGAAATTCCCTAAGCCCCGGACCTGTCGATTTTGGTCAAAAATGAAAATGTCAAAAGTGCCCCAATTTCTCCTTTAAACTTTAGGTACTATCCCAAAATGTATCACTAAGGTGACAGAAGTTGATTTCGGAGCATCATTTTCGAACAGGAGCTTTAACTGTTTTGTGGAATATGAGAAATTCCCTAAGCCCCGGACCTGTCGATTTTGGTCAAAAATGAAAATTTCAAAACTGCCCCAATTTCTGCTTTAAACTTTAGGTACTATCCCAAAATGTATCACTAAGGTGACAGAAGTTGATTTCGGAGCATCATTTTTGAACAGGAGCTTCAACCGTTTTGTGGCATATAAGAAATTCCCTAAGCCCCGGACCTGTCGATTTTGGTCAAAAATGAAAATTTCAAAAGTGCCCCAATTTCTGCTTTAAACTTTAGGTACTATCCCAAAATGTATCACTAAGGTGACAGAAGTTGATTTCGGAGCATCATTTTTGAGCAGGAGCTTCAACCGTTTTGTGGAATATGAGAAATTCCCTAAGCCCCGGACCTGTCGATTTTGGTCAAAAATGAAAATTTCAAAAGTGCCCCAATTTCTGCTTTAAACTTTAGGTACTATCCCAAAATGTATCACTAAGGTGACAGAAGTTGATTTCGGAGCATCATTTTTGAGCAGGAGCTTCAACCGTTTTGTGGCATATGAGAAATTCCCTAAGCCCCGGACCTGTCGATTTTGGTCAAAAATGAAAATGTCAAAAGTGCCCCAATTTCTACTTTAAACTTTAGGTACTATCCCAAAATGTATCACTAAGGTGACAGAAGTTGATTTCGGAGCATCATTTTCGAACAGGAGCTTTAACTGTTTTGTGGAATATGAGAAATTCCCTAAGCCCCGGACCTGTCGATTTTGGTCAAAAATGAAAATTTCAAAAGTGCCCCAATTTCTGCTTTAAACTTTAGGTACTATCCCAAAATGTATCACTAAGGTGACAGAAGTTGATTTCGGAGCATCATTTTTGAGCAGGAGCTTCAACCGTTTTGTGGCATATGAGAAATTCCCTAAGCCCCGGACCTGTCGATTTTGGTCAAAAATGAAAATGTCAAAAGTGCCCCAATTTCTACTTTAAACTTTAGGTACTATCCCAAAATGTATCACTAAGGTGACAGAAGTTGATTTCGGAGCATCATTTTCGAACAGGAGCTTTAACTGTTTTGTGGAATATGAGAAATTCCCTAAGCCCCGGACCTGTCGATTTTGGTCAAAAATGAAAATTTCAAAAGTGCCCCAATTTCTACTTTAAACTTTAGGTACTATCCCAAAATGTATCACTAAGGTGACAGAAGTTGATTTCGGAGCATTATTTTTGAGCAGGAGCTTCAACCGTTTTGTGGCATATGAGAAATTCCCTAAGCCCCGGACCTGTCGATTTTGGTCAAAAATAAAAATTTCAAAAGTGCCGCAATTTCTGCTTTAAAACTTAGGTACTATCCCAAAATGTATCACTAAGGTGACAGAAGTTGATTTCGGAGCATCATTTTTGAGCAGGAGCTTCAACCGTTTTGTGGCATATGAGAAATTCCCTAAGCCCCGGACCTGTCGATTTTGGTCAAAAATTAAAATTTCAAAAGTGCCGCAATTTCTGCTTTAAAACTTAGGTACTATCCCAAAATGTATCACTAAGGTGACAGAAGTTGATTTCGGAGCATCATTTTTGAACAGGAGCTTTAACTGTTTTGTGGAATATGAGAAATTCCCTAAGCCCCGGACCTGTCAATTTTGGTCAAAAATGAAAATTTCAAAAGTGCCCCAATTTCTGCTTTAAACTTTAGATATTATCCCAAAATGTATCACTTAGGTGACAGAAGTTGATTTCGGAGCATCATTTTTGAACAGGAGCTTCAACCGTTTTGTGGCATATGAGAAATTCCCTAAGCCCCGGACCTGTCGATTTTGGTCAAAAATGAAAATTTCAAAAGTGCCCCAATTTCTGCTTTAAACTTTAGGTACTATCCCAAAATGTATCACTAAGGTGACAGAAGTTGATTTCGGAGCATCATTTTTGAGCAGGAGCTTCAACCGTTTTGTGGCATATGAGAAATTCCCTAAGCCCCGGACCTGTCGATTTTGGTCAAAAATTATAATTTCAAAAGTGCCCCAATTTCTGCTTTAAACTTTAGGTACTATCCCAAAATGTATCACTAAGGTGACAGAAGTTGATTTCGGAGCATCATTTTTGAGCAGGAGCTTCAACCGTTTTGTGGCATATGAGAAATTCCCTAAGCCCCGGACCTGTCGATTTTGGTCAAAAATGAAAATGTCAAAAGTGCCCCAATTTCTACTTTAAACTTTAGGTACTATCCCAAAATGTATCACTAAGGTGACAGAAGTTGATTTCGGAGCATCATTTTCGAACAGGAGCTTTAACTGTTTTGTGGAATATGAGAAATTCCCTAAGCCCCGGACCTGTCGATTTTGGTCAAAAATGAAAATTTCAAAACTGCCCCAATTTCTGCTTTAAACTTTAGGTACTATCCCAAAATGTATCACTAAGGTGACAGAAGTTGATTTCGGAGCATCATTTTTGAACAGGAGCTTCAACCGTTTTGTGGCATAAAAGAAATTCCCTAAGCCCCGGACCTGTCGATTTTGGTCAAAAATGAAAATTTCAAAAGTGCCCCAATTTCTGCTTTAAACTTTAGGTACTATCCCAAAATGTATCACTAAGGTGACAGAAGTTGATTTCGGAGCATCATTTTCGAACAGGAGCTTTAACTGTTTTGTGGAATATGAGAAATTCCCTAAGCCCCGGACCTGTCGATTTTGGTCAAAAATGAAAATTTCTAAAGTGCCACAATTTCTACTTTAAACTTTAGGTACTATCCCAAAATGTATCTCTAAGGTGACAGAAGTTGATTTCGGAGCATCATTTTTGAACAGGAGCTTCAACCGTTTTGTGGCATATGAGAAATTCCCTAAGCCCCGGACCTGTCGATTTTGGTCAAAAATGAAAATGTCAAAAGTGCCCCAATTTCTACTTTAAACTTTAGGTACTTTCCCAAAATGTATCACTAAGGTGACAGAAGTTGATTTCGGAGCATCATTTTCGAACAGGAGCTTTAACTGTTTTGTGGAATATGAGAAATTCCCTAAGCCCCGGACCTGTCGATTTTGGTCAAAAATGAAAATTTCAAAAGTGCCCCAATTTCTGCTTTAAACTTTAGGTACTATCCCAAAATGTATCACTAAGGTGACAGAAGTTGATTTCGGAGCATCGTTTTTGAACAGGAGCTTCAACCGTTTTGTGGCATATGAGAAATTCCCTAAGCCCCGGACCTGTCGATTTTGGTCAAAAATAAAAATTTCAAAAGTGCCGCAATTTCTGCTTTAAAACTTAGGTACTATCCCAAAATGTATCACTAAGGTGACAGAAGTTGATTTCAGAGCATCATTTTTGAGCAGGAGCTTCAACCGTTTTGTGGCATATGAGAAATTCCCTAAGCCCCGGACCTGTCGATTTTGGTCAAAAATGAAAATTTCAAAAGTGCCGCAATTTCTGCTTTAAAACTTAGGTACTATCCCAAAATGTATCACTAAGGTGACAGAAGTTGATTTCGGAGCATCATTTTTGAACAGGAGCTTTAACTGTTTTGTGGAATATGAGAAATTCCCTAAGCCCCGGACCTGTCGATTTTGGTCAAAAATGAAAATTTCAAAAGTGCCCCAATTTCTGCTTTAAACTTTAGATACTATCCCAAAATGTATCACTAAGGTGACAGAATTGATTTCGGAGCATCATTTTTGAGCAGGAGCTTCAACTGTTTTGTGGCATATGAGAAATTCCCTAAGCCCCGGACCTGTCGATTTTGGTCAAAAATGAAAATTTCAAAAGTGCCCCTATTTCTGCTTTAAACTGTAGGTACTATCCCAAAATGTATCACTAAGGTGACAGAAGTTGATTTCGGAGCATCATTTTTGAGCAGGAGCTTCAACCGTTTTGTGGCATATGAGAAATTCCCTAAGCCCCGGACCTGTCGATTTTGGTCAAAAATTATAATTTCAAAAGTGCCCCAATTTCTGCTTTAAACTTTAGGTACTATCCCAAAATGTATCACTAAGGTGACAGAAGTTGATTTCGGAGCATCATTTTTGAGCAGGAGCTTCAACCGTTTTGTGGCATATGAGAAATTCCCTAAGCCCCGGACCTGTCGATTTTGGTCAAAAATGAAAATGTCAAAAGTGCCCCAATTTCTCCTTTAAACTTTAGGTACTATCCCAAAATGTATCACTAAGGTGACAGAAGTTGATTTCGGAGCATCATTTTCGAACAGGAGCTTTAACTGTTTTGTGGAATATGAGAAATTCCCTAAGCCCCGGACCTGTCGATTTTGGTCAAAAATGAAAATTTCAAAACTGCCCCAATTTCTGCTTTAAACTTTAGGTACTATCCCAAAATGTATCACTAAGGTGACAGAAGTTGATTTCGGAGCATCATTTTTGAACAGGAGCTTCAACCGTTTTGTGGCATAAAAGAAATTCCCTAAGCCCCGGACCTGTCGATTTTGGTCAAAAATGAAAATTTCAAAAGTGCCCCAATTTCTGCTTTAAACTTTAGGTACTATCCCAAAATGTATCACTAAGGTGACAGAAGTTGATTTCGGAGCATCATTTTCGAACAGGAGCTTTAACTGTTTTGTGGAATATGAGAAATTCCCTAAGCCCCGGACCTGTCGATTTTGGTCAAAAATGAAAATTTCTAAAGTGCCACAATTTCTACTTTAAACTTTAGGTACTATCCCAAAATGTATCTCTAAGGTGACAGAAGTTGATTTCGGAGCATCATTTTTGAACAGGAGCTTCAACCGTTTTGTGGCATATGAGAAATTCCCTAAGCCCCGGACCTGTCGATTTTGGTCAAAAATGAAAATGTCAAAAGTGCCCCAATTTCTACTTTAAACTTTAGGTACTTTCCCAAAATGTATCACTAAGGTGACAGAAGTTGATTTCGGAGCATCATTTTCGAACAGGAGCTTTAACTGTTTTGTGGAATATGAGAAATTCCCTAAGCCCCGGACCTGTCGATTTTGGTCAAAAATGAAAATTTCAAAAGTGCCCCAATTTCTGCTTTAAACTTTAGGTACTATCCCAAAATGTATCACTAAGGTGACAGAAGTTGATTTCGGAGCATCGTTTTTGAACAGGAGCTTCAACCGTTTTGTGGCATATGAGAAATTCCCTAAGCCCCGGACCTGTCGATTTTGGTCAAAAATAAAAATTTCAAAAGTGCCGCAATTTCTGCTTTAAAACTTAGGTACTATCCCAAAATGTATCACTAAGGTGACAGAAGTTGATTTCAGAGCATCATTTTTGAGCAGGAGCTTCAACCGTTTTGTGGCATATGAGAAATTCCCTAAGCCCCGGACCTGTCGATTTTGGTCAAAAATGAAAATTTCAAAAGTGCCGCAATTTCTGCTTTAAAACTTAGGTACTATCCCAAAATGTATCACTAAGGTGACAGAAGTTGATTTCGGAGCATCATTTTTGAACAGGAGCTTTAACTGTTTTGTGGAATATGAGAAATTCCCTAAGCCCCGGACCTGTCGATTTTGGTCAAAAATGAAAATTTCAAAAGTGCCCCAATTTCTGCTTTAAACTTTAGATACTATCCCAAAATGTATCACTAAGGTGACAGAATTGATTTCGGAGCATCATTTTTGAGCAGGAGCTTCAACTGTTTTGTGGCATATGAGAAATTCCCTAAGCCCCGGACCTGTCGATTTTGGTCAAAAATGAAAATTTCAAAAGTGCCCCTATTTCTGCTTTAAACTGTAGGTACTATCCCAAAATGTATCACTAAGGTGACAGAAGTTGATTTCGGAGCATCATTTTTGAGCAGGAGCTTCAACCGTTTTGTGGCATATGAGAAATTCCCTAAGCCCCGGACCTGTCGATTTTGGTCAAAAATTATAATTTCAAAAGTGCCCCAATTTCTGCTTTAAACTTTAGGTACTATCCCAAAATGTATCACTAAGGTGACAGAAGTTGATTTCGGAGCATCATTTTTGAGCAGGAGCTTCAACCGTTTTGTGGCATATGAGAAATTCCCTAAGCCCCGGACCTGTCGATTTTGGTCAAAAATGAAAATGTCAAAAGTGCCCCAATTTCTCCTTTAAACTTTAGGTACTATCCCAAAATGTATCACTAAGGTGACAGAAGTTGATTTCGGAGCATCATTTTCGAACAGGAGCTTTAACTGTTTTGTGGAATATGAGAAATTCCCTAAGCCCCGGACCTGTCGATTTTGGTCAAAAATGAAAATTTCAAAACTGCCCCAATTTCTGCTTTAAACTTTAGGTACTATCCCAAAATGTATCACTAAGGTGACAGAAGTTGATTTCGGAGCATCATTTTTGAACAGGAGCTTCAACCGTTTTGTGGCATATAAGAAATTCCCTAAGCCCCGGACCTGTCGATTTTGGTCAAAAATGAAAATTTCAAAAGTGCCCCAATTTCTGCTTTAAACTTTAGGTACTATCCCAAAATGTATCACTAAGGTGACAGAAGTTGATTTCGGAGCATCATTTTTGAGCAGGAGCTTCAACCGTTTTGTGGAATATGAGAAATTCCCTAAGCCCCGGACCTGTCGATTTTGGTCAAAAATGAAAATTTCAAAAGTGCCCCAATTTCTGCTTTAAACTTTAGGTACTATCCCAAAATGTATCACTAAGGTGACAGAAGTTGATTTCGGAGCATCATTTTTGAGCAGGAGCTTCAACCGTTTTGTGGCATATGAGAAATTCCCTAAGCCCCGGACCTGTCGATTTTGGTCAAAAATGAAAATTTCTAAAGTGCCACAATTTCTACTTTAAACTTTAGGTACTATCCCAAAATGTATCTCTAAGGTGACAGAAGTTGATTTCGGAGCATCATTTTTGAGCAGGAGCTTCAACCGTTTTGTGGCATATGAGAAATTCCCTAAGCCCCGGACCTGTCGATTTTGGTCAAAAATGAAAATGTCAAAAGTGCCCCAATTTCTACTTTAAACTTTAGGTACTATCCCAAAATGTATCACTAAGGTGACAGAAGTTGATTTCGGAGCATCATTTTCGAACAGGAGCTTTAACTGTTTTGTGGAATATGAGAAATTCCCTAAGCCCCGGACCTGTCGATTTTGGTCAAAAATAAAAATTTCAAAAGTGCCGCAATTTCTGCTTTAAAACTTAGGTACTATCCCAAAATGTATCACTAAGGTGACAGAAGTTGATTTCGGAGCATCATTTTTGAGCAGGAGCTTCAACCGTTTTGTGGCATATGAGAAATTCCCTAAGCCCCGGACCTGTCGATTTTGGTCAAAAATTAAAATTTCAAAAGTGCCGCAATTTCTGCTTTAAAACTTAGGTACTATCCCAAAATGTATCACTAAGGTGACAGAAGTTGATTTCGGAGCATCATTTTTGAACAGGAGCTTTAACTGTTTTGTGGAATATGAGAAATTCCCTAAGCCCCGGACCTGTCAATTTTGGTCAAAAATGAAAATTTCAAAAGTGCCCCAATTTCTGCTTTAAACTTTAGATATTATCCCAAAATGTATCACTTAGGTGACAGAAGTTGATTTCGGAGCATCATTTTTGAACAGGAGCTTCAACAGTTTTGAGGCATATGAGAAATTCCCTAAGCCCCGGACATGTCGATTTTGGTCAAAAATGAAAATTTCAAAAGTGCCCCAATTTCTGCTTTAAACTTTAGGTACTATCCCAAAATGTATCACTAAGGTGACTGAAGTTGATTTCGGAGCATCATTTTTGAGCAGGAGCTTCAACCGTTTTGTGGCATATGAGAAATTCCCTAAGCCCCGGACCTGTCGATTTTGGTCAAAAATGAAAATTTCAAAAGTGCCGCAATTTCTGCTTTAAAACTTAGGTACTATCCCAAAATGTATCACTAAGGTGACAGAAGTTGATTTCGGAGCATCATTTTTGAACAGGAGCTTTAACTGTTTTGTGGAATTTGAGAAATTCCCTAAGCCCCGGACCTGTCGATTTTGGTCAAAAATGAAAATTTCAAAAGTGCCCCAATTTCTGCTTTAAACTTTAGGTACTATCCCAAAATGTATCACTAAGGTGACAGAAGTTGATTTCGGAGCATCATTTTTGAACAGGAGCTTCAACCGTTTTGTGGCATATGAGAAATTCCCTAAGCCCCGGACCTGTCGATTTTGGTCAAAAAATGAAAATTTCAAAAGTGCCCCAATTTCTGCTTTAAAACTTAGGTACTATCCCAAAATGTATCACTAAGGTGACAGAAGTTGATTTCGGAGCATCGTTTTTGAACAGGAGCTTCAACCGTTTTGTGGCATATGAGAAATTCCCTAAGCCCCGGACCTGTCGATTTTGGTCAAAAATAAAAATTTCAAAAGTGCCGCAATTTCTGCTTTAAAACTTAGGTACTATCCCAAAATGTATCACTAAGGTGACAGAAGTTGATTTCGGAGCATCATTTTTGAGCAGGAGCTTCAACCGTTTTGTGGCATATGAGAAATTCCCTAAGCCCCGGACCTGTCGATTTTGGTCAAAAATTAAAATTTCAAAAGTGCCGCAATTTCTGCTTTAAAACTTAGGTACTGTCCCAAAATGTATCACTAAGGTGACAGAAGTTGATTTCGGAGCATCATTTTTGAACAGGAGCTTTAACTGTTTTGTGGAATATGAGAAATTCCCTAAGCCCCGGACCTGTCGATTTTGGTCAAAAATGAAAATTTCAAAAGTGCCCCAATTTCTGCTTTAAACTTTAGGTACTATCCCAAAATGTATCACTAAGGTGACAGAAGTTGATTTCGGAGCATCGTTTTTCAGCAGGAGCTTCAACCGTTTTGCGGAATATGAGAAATTCCCTAAGCCCCGGACCTGTCGATTTTGGTCAAAAATGAAAATTTCAAAAGTGCCCCAATTTCTGCTTTAAACTTTAGGTATTATCCCAAAATGTATCACTAAGGTGACAGAAGTTGATTTCGGAGCATCATTTTTGAACAGGAGCTTCAACCGTTTTGTGGCATATGAGAAATTCCCTAAGCCCCGGACCTGTCGATTTTGGTCAAAAATGAAAATTTCAAAAGTGCCCCAATTTCTGCTTTAAACTTTAGGTACTATCCCAAAATGTATCACTAAGGTGACAGAAGTTGATTTCGGAGCATCATTTTTGAGCAGGAGCTTCAACCGTTTTGTGGCATATGAGAAATTCCCTAAGCCCCGGACCTGTCGATTTTGGTCAAAAATTATAATTTCAAAAGTGCCCCAATTTCTGCTTTAAACTTTAGGTACTATCCCAAAATGTATCACTAAGGTGACAGAAGTTGATTTCGGAGCATCATTTTTGAGCAGGAGCTTCAACCGTTTTGTGGCATATGAGAAATTCCCTAAGCCCCGGACCTGTCGATTTTGGTCAAAAATGAAAATTTCTAAAGTGCCACAATTTCTACTTTAAACTTTAGGTACTATCCCAAAATGTATCTCTAAGGTGACAGAAGTTGATTTCGGAGCATCATTTTTGAACAGGAGCTTCAACCGTTTTGTGGCATATGAGAAATTCCCTAAGCCCCGGACCTGTCGATTTTGGTCAAAAATGAAAATGTCAAAAGTGCCCAAATTTCTACTTTAAACTTTAGGTACTATCCCAAAATGTATCACTAAGGTGACAGAAGTTGATTTCGGAGCATCATTTTCGAACAGGAGCTTTAACTGTTTTGTGGAATATGAGAAATTCCCTAAGCCCCGGACCTGTCGATTTTGGTCAAAAATGAAAATTTCAAAAGTGCCCCAATTTCTGCTTTAAACTTTAGGTACTATCCCAAAATGTATCACTAAGGTGACAGAAGTTGATTTCGGAGCATCGTTTTTGAACAGGAGCTTCAACCGTTTTGTGGCATATGAGAAATTCCCTAAGCCCCGGACCTGTCGATTTTGGTCAAAAATAAAAATTTCAAAAGTGCCGCAATTTCTGCTTTAAAACTTAGGTACTATCCCAAAATGTATCACTAAGATGACAGAAGTTGATTTCGGAGCATCATTTTTGAGCAGGAGCTTCAACCGTTTTGTGGCATATGAGAAATTCCCTAAGCCCCGGACCTGTCGATTTTGGTCAAAAATTAAAATTTCAAAAGTGCCGCAATTTCTGCTTTAAAACTTAGGTACTATCCCAAAATGTATCACTAAGGTGACAGAAGTTGATTTCGGAGCATCATTTTTGAACAGGAGCTTTAACTGTTTTGTGGAATATGAGAAATTCCCTAAGCCCCGGACCTGTCGATTTTGGTCAAAAATGAAAATTTCAAAAGTGCCCCAATTTCTGCTTTAAACTTTAGATATTATCCCAAAATGTATCACTTAGGTGACAGAAGTTGATTTCGGAGCATCATTTTTGAACAGGAGCTTCAACAGTTTTGAGGCATATGAGAAATTCCCTAAGCCCCGGACCTGTCGATTTTGGTCAAAAATGAAAATTTCAAAAGTGCCCCAATTTCTGCTTTAAACTTTAGGTACTATCCCAAAATGTATCACTAAGGTAACTGAAGTTGATTTCGGAGCATCATTTTTGAGCAGGAGCTTCAACCGTTTTGTGGCATATGAGAAATTCCCTAAGCCCCGGACCTGTCGATTTTGGTCAAAAATGAAAATTTCAAAAGTGCCGCAATTTCTGCTTTAAAACTTAGGTACTATCCCAAAATGTATCACTAAGGTGACAGAAGTTGATTTCGGAGCATCATTTTTGAACTGGAGCTTTAACTGTTTTGTGGAATTTGAGAAATTCCCTAAGCCCCAGACCTGTCGATTTTGGTCAAAAATTAAAATTTCAAAAGTGCCCCAATTTCTGCTTTAAACTTTAGGTACTATCCCAAAATGTATCACTAAGGTGACAGAAGTTGATTTCGGAGCATCATTTTTGAACAGGAGCTTCAACCGTTTTGTGGCATATGAGAAATTCCCTAAGCCCCGGACCTGTCGATTTTGGTCAAAAATGAAAATTTCAAAAGTGCCCCAATTTCTGCTTTAAACTTTAGGTACTATCCCAAAATGTATCACTAAGGTGACAGAAGTTGATTTCGGAGCATCATTTTTGAGCAGGAGCTTCAACCGTTTTGTGGAATATGAGAAATTCCCTAAGCCCCGGACCTGTCGATTTTGGTCAAAAATGAAAATTTCAAAAGTGCCCCAATTTCTGCTTTAAACTTTAGGTACTATCCCAAAATGTATCACTAAGGTGACAGAAGTTGATTTCGGAGCATCATTTTTGAACAGGAACATCAACCGTTTTGTGGCATATGAGAAATTCCCTAAGCCCCGGACCTGTCGATTTTGGTCAAAAATGAAAATTTCAAAAGTGCCCCAATTTCTGCTTTAAACTTTAGGTACTATCCCAAAATGTATCACTAAGGTGACAGAAGTTGATTTCGGAGCATCATTTTTGAGCAGGAGCTTCAACCGTTTTGTGGCATATGAGAAATTCCCTAAGCCCCGGACCTGTCGATTTTGGTCAAAAATTATAATTTCAAAAGTGCCCCAATTTCTGCTTTAAACTTTAGGTACTATCCCAAAATGTATCACTAAGGTGACAGAAGTTGATTTCGGAGCATCATTTTTGAGCAGGAGCTTCAACCATTTTGTGGCATATGAGAAATTCCCTAAGCCCCGGACCTGTCGATTTTGGTCAAAAATGAAAATTTCTAAAGTGCCCCAATTTCTACTTTAAACTTTAGGTACTATCCCAAAATGTATCTCTAAGGTGACAGAAGTTGATTTCGGAGCATCATTTTTGAACAGGAGCTTCAACCGTTTTGTGGCATATGAGAAATTCCCTAAGCCCCGGACCTGTCGATTTTGGTCAAAAATGAAAATGTCAAAAGTGCCCCAATTTCTACTTTAAACTTTAGGTACTATCCCAAAATGTATCACTAAGGTGACAGAAGTTGATTTCGGAGCATCATTTTCGAACAGGAGCTTTAACTGTTTTGTGGAATATGAGAAATTCCCTAAGCCCCGGACCTGTCGATTTTGGTCAAAAATGAAAATTTCAAAAGTGCCCCAATTTCTGCTTTAAACTTTAGGTACTATCCCAAAATGTATCACTAAGGTGACAGAAGTTGATTTCGGAGCATCGTTTTTGAACAGGAGCTTCAACCGTTTTGTGGCATATGAGAAATTCCCTAAGCCCCGGACCTGTCAATTTTGGTCAAAAATGAAAATTTCAAAAGTGCCCCAATTTCTGCTTTAAACTTTAGATATTATCCCAAAATGTATCACTTAGGTGACAGAAGTTGATTTCGGAGCATCATTTTTGAACAGGAGCTTCAACAGTTTTGAGGCATATGAGAAATTCCCTAAGCCCCGGACATGTCGATTTTGGTCAAAAATGAAAATTTCAAAAGTGCCCCAATTTCTGCTTTAAACTTTAGGTACTATCCCAAAATGTATCACTAAGGTGACTGAAGTTGATTTCGGAGCATCATTTTTGAGCAGGAGCTTCAACCGTTTTGTGGCATATGAGAAATTCCCTAAGCCCCGGACCTGTCGATTTTGGTCAAAAATGAAAATTTCAAAAGTGCCGCAATTTCTGCTTTAAAACTTAGGTACTATCCCAAAATGTATCACTAAGGTGACAGAAGTTGATTTCGGAGCATCATTTTTGAACAGGAGCTTTAACTGTTTTGTGGAATTTGAGAAATTCCCTAAGCCCCGGACCTGTCGATTTTGGTCAAAAATGAAAATTTCAAAAGTGCCCCAATTTCTGCTTTAAACTTTAGGTACTATCCCAAAATGTATCACTAAGGTGACAGAAGTTGATTTCGGAGCATCATTTTTGAACAGGAGCTTCAACCGTTTTGTGGCATATGAGAAATTCCCTAAGCCCCGGACCTGTCGATTTTGGTCAAAAAATGAAAATTTCAAAAGTGCCCCAATTTCTGCTTTAAAACTTAGGTACTATCCCAAAATGTATCACTAAGGTGACAGAAGTTGATTTCGGAGCATCGTTTTTGAACAGGAGCTTCAACCGTTTTGTGGCATATGAGAAATTCCCTAAGCCCCGGACCTGTCGATTTTGGTCAAAAATAAAAATTTCAAAAGTGCCGCAATTTCTGCTTTAAAACTTAGGTACTATCCCAAAATGTATCACTAAGGTGACAGAAGTTGATTTCGGAGCATCATTTTTGAGCAGGAGCTTCAACCGTTTTGTGGCATATGAGAAATTCCCTAAGCCCCGGACCTGTCGATTTTGGTCAAAAATTAAAATTTCAAAAGTGCCGCAATTTCTGCTTTAAAACTTAGGTACTGTCCCAAAATGTATCACTAAGGTGACAGAAGTTGATTTCGGAGCATCATTTTTGAACAGGAGCTTTAACTGTTTTGTGGAATATGAGAAATTCCCTAAGCCCCGGACCTGTCGATTTTGGTCAAAAATGAAAATTTCAAAAGTGCCCCAATTTCTGCTTTAAACTTTAGGTACTATCCCAAAATGTATCACTAAGGTGACAGAAGTTGATTTCGGAGCATCGTTTTTCAGCAGGAGCTTCAACCGTTTTGCGGAATATGAGAAATTCCCTAAGCCCCGGACCTGTCGATTTTGGTCAAAAATGAAAATTTCAAAAGTGCCCCAATTTCTGCTTTAAACTTTAGGTACTATCCCAAAATGTATCACTAAGGTGACAGAAGTTGATTTCGGAGCATCATTTTTGAACAGGAGCTTCAACCGTTTTGTGGCATATGAGAAATTCCCTAAGCCCCGGACCTGTCGATTTTGGTCAAAAATGAAAATTTCAAAAGTGCCCCAATTTCTGCTTTAAACTTTAGGTACTATCCCAAAATGTATCACTAAGGTGACAGAAGTTGATTTCGGAGCATCATTTTTGAGCAGGAGCTTCAACCGTTTTGTGGCATATGAGAAATTCCCTAAGCCCCGGACCTGTCGATTTTGGTCAAAAATTATAATTTCAAAAGTGCCCCAATTTCTGCTTTAAACTTTAGGTACTATCCCAAAATGTATCACTAAGGTGACAGAAGTTGATTTCGGAGCATCATTTTTGAGCAGGAGCTTCAACCGTTTTGTGGCATATGAGAAATTCCCTAAGCCCCGGACCTGTCGATTTTGGTCAAAAATGAAAATTTCTAAAGTGCCACAATTTCTACTTTAAACTTTAGGTACTATCCCAAAATGTATCTCTAAGGTGACAGAAGTTGATTTCGGAGCATCATTTTTGAACAGGAGCTTCAACCGTTTTGTGGCATATGAGAAATTCCCTAAGCCCCGGACCTGTCGATTTTGGTCAAAAATGAAAATGTCAAAAGTGCCCAAATTTCTACTTTAAACTTTAGGTACTATCCCAAAATGTATCACTAAGGTGACAGAAGTTGATTTCGGAGCATCATTTTCGAACAGGAGCTTTAACTGTTTTGTGGAATATGAGAAATTCCCTAAGCCCCGGACCTGTCGATTTTGGTCAAAAATGAAAATTTCAAAAGTGCCCCAATTTCTGCTTTAAACTTTAGGTACTATCCCAAAATGTATCACTAAGGTGACAGAAGTTGATTTCGGAGCATCGTTTTTGAACAGGAGCTTCAACCGTTTTGTGGCATATGAGAAATTCCCTAAGCCCCGGACCTGTCGATTTTGGTCAAAAATAAAAATTTCAAAAGTGCCGCAATTTCTGCTTTAAAACTTAGGTACTATCCCAAAATGTATCACTAAGATGACAGAAGTTGATTTCGGAGCATCATTTTTGAGCAGGAGCTTCAACCGTTTTGTGGCATATGAGAAATTCCCTAAGCCCCGGACCTGTCGATTTTGGTCAAAAATTAAAATTTGAAAAGTGCCGCAATTTCTGCTTTAAAACTTAGGTACTATCCCAAAATGTATCACTAAGGTGACAGAAGTTGATTTCGGAGCATCATTTTTGAACAGGAGCTTTAACTGTTTTGTGGAATATGAGAAATTCCCTAAGCCCCGGACCTGTCGATTTTGGTCAAAAATGAAAATTTCAAAAGTGCCCCAATTTCTGCTTTAAACTTTAGATATTATCCCAAAATGTATCACTTAGGTGACAGAAGTTGATTTCGGAGCATCATTTTTGAACAGGAGCTTCAACAGTTTTGAGGCATATGAGAAATTCCCTAAGCCCCGGACCTGTCGATTTTGGTCAAAAATGAAAATTTCAAAAGTGCCCCAATTTCTGCTTTAAACTTTAGGTACTATCCCAAAATGTATCACTAAGGTAACTGAAGTTGATTTCGGAGCATCATTTTTGAGCAGGAGCTTCAACCGTTTTGTGGCATATGAGAAATTCCCTAAGCCCCGGACCTGTCGATTTTGGTCAAAAATGAAAATTTCAAAAGTGCCGCAATTTCTGCTTTAAAACTTAGGTACTATCCCAAAATGTATCACTAAGGTGACAGAAGTTGATTTCGGAGCATCATTTTTGAACTGGAGCTTTAACTGTTTTGTGGAATTTGAGAAATTCCCTAAGCCCCAGACCTGTCGATTTTGGTCAAAAATTAAAATTTCAAAAGTGCCCCAATTTCTGCTTTAAACTTTAGGTACTATCCCAAAATGTATCACTAAGGTGACAGAAGTTGATTTCGGAGCATCATTTTTGAACAGGAGCTTCAACCGTTTTGTGGCATATGAGAAATTCCCTAAGCCCCGGACCTGTCGATTTTGGTCAAAAATGAAAATTTCAAAAGTGCCCCAATTTCTGCTTTAAACTTTAGGTACTATCCCAAAATGTATCACTAAGGTGACAGAAGTTGATTTCGGAGCATCATTTTTGAGCAGGAGCTTCAACCGTTTTGTGGAATATGAGAAATTCCCTAAGCCCCGGACCTGTCGATTTTGGTCAAAAATGAAAATTTCAAAAGTGCCCCAATTTCTGCTTTAAACTTTAGGTACTATCCCAAAATGTATCACTAAGGTGACAGAAGTTGATTTCGGAGCATCATTTTTGAACAGGAACATCAACCGTTTTGTGGCATATGAGAAATTCCCTAAGCCCCGGACCTGTCGATTTTGGTCAAAAATGAAAATTTCAAAAGTGCCCCAATTTCTGCTTTAAACTTTAGGTACTATCCCAAAATGTATCACTAAGGTGACAGAAGTTGATTTCGGAGCATCATTTTTGAGCAGGAGCTTCAACCGTTTTGTGGCATATGAGAAATTCCCTAAGCCCCGGACCTGTCGATTTTGGTCAAAAATTATAATTTCAAAAGTGCCCCAATTTCTGCTTTAAACTTTAGGTACTATCCCAAAATGTATCACTAAGGTGACAGAAGTTGATTTCGGAGCATCATTTTTGAGCAGGAGCTTCAACCATTTTGTGGCATATGAGAAATTCCCTAAGCCCCGGACCTGTCGATTTTGGTCAAAAATGAAAATTTCTAAAGTGCCCCAATTTCTACTTTAAACTTTAGGTACTATCCCAAAATGTATCTCTAAGGTGACAGAAGTTGATTTCGGAGCATCATTTTTGAACAGGAGCTTCAACCGTTTTGTGGCATATGAGAAATTCCCTAAGCCCCGGACCTGTCGATTTTGGTCAAAAATGAAAATGTCAAAAGTGCCCCAATTTCTACTTTAAACTTTAGGTACTATCCCAAAATGTATCACTAAGGTGACAGAAGTTGATTTCGGAGCATCATTTTCGAACAGGAGCTTTAACTGTTTTGTGGAATATGAGAAATTCCCTAAGCCCCGGACCTGTCGATTTTGGTCAAAAATGAAAATTTCAAAAGTGCCCCAATTTCTGCTTTAAACTTTAGGTACTATCCCAAAATGTATCACTAAGGTGACAGAAGTTGATTTCGGAGCATCGTTTTTGAACAGGAGCTTCAACCGTTTTGTGGCATATGAGAAATTCCCTAAGCCCCGGACCTGTCGATTTTGGTCAAAAATAAAAATTTCAAAAGTGCCGCAATTTCTGCTTTAAAACTTAAGTACTATCCCAAAATGTATCACTAAGGTGACAGAAGTTGATTTCGGAGCATCATTTTTGAACAGGAGCTTTAACTGTTTTGTGGAATATGAGAAATTCCCTAAGCCCCGGACTTGTCGATTTTGGTCAAAAATGAAAATTTCAAAAGTGCCCCAATTTCTGCTTTAAACTTTAGATATTATCCCAAAATGTATCACTTAGGTGACAGAAGTTGATTTCGGAGCATCATTTTTGAACAGGAGCTTCAACAGTTTTGAGGCATATGAGAAATTCCCTAAGCCCCGGACCTGTCGATTTTGGTCAAAAATGAAAATTTCAAAAGTGCCCCAATTTCTGCTTTAAACTTTAGGTACTATCCCAAAATGTATCACTAAGGTGACTGAAGGTGATTTCGGAGCATCATTTTTGAGCAGGAGCTTCAACCGTTTTGTGGCATATGAGAAATTCCCTAAGCCCCGGACCTGTCGATTTTGGTCAAAAATGAAAATTTCAAAAGTGCCGCAATTTCATCTTTAAAACTTAGGTACTATCCCAAAATGTATCACTAAGGTGACAGAAGTTGATTTCGGAGCATCATTTTTGAACAGGAGCTTTAACTGTTTTGTGGAATTTGAGAAATTCCCTAAGCCCCGGACCTGTCGATTTTGGTCAAAAATTAAAATTTCAAAAGTGCCCCAATTTCTGCTTTAAACTTTAGGTACTATCCCAAAATGTATCACTAAGGTGACAGAAGTTGATTTCGGAGCATCATTTTTGAACAGGAGCTTCAACCGTTTTGTGGCATATGAGAAATTCCCTAAGCCCCGGACCTGTCGATTTTGGTCAAAAATGAAAATTTCAAAAGTGCCCCAATTTCTGCTTTAAACTTTAGGTACTATCCCAAAATGTATCACTAAGGTGACAGAAGTTGATTTCGGAGCATCATTTTTGAACAGGAGCTTCAACCGTTTTGTGGCATATGAGAAATTCCCTAAAGCCCGGACCTGTCGATTTTGGTCAAAAATGAAAATTTCAAAAGTGCCCCAATTTCTGCTTTAAACTTTAGGTACTATCCCAAAATGTATCACTAAGGTGACAGAAGTTGATTTCGGAGCATCATTTTTGAGCAGGAGCTTCAACCGTTTTGTGGCATATGAGAAATTCCCTAAGCCCCGGACCTGTCGATTTTGGTCAAAAATTATAATTTCAAAAGTGCCCCAATTTCTGCTTTAAACTTTAGGTACTATCCCAAAATGTATCACTAAGGTGACAGAAGTTGATTTCGGAGCATCATTTTTGAGCAGGAGCTTCAACCGTTTTGTGGCATATGAGAAATTCCCTAAGCCCCGGACCTGTCGATTTTGGTCAAAAATGAAAATTTCTAAAGTGCCCCAATTTCTACTTTAAACTTTAGGTACTATCCCAAAATGTATCTCTAAGGTGACAGAAGTTGATTTCGGAGCATCATTTTTGAACAGGAGCTTCAACCGTTTTGTGGCATATGAGAAATTCCCTAAGCCCCGGACCTGTCGATTTTGGTCAAAAATGAAAATGTCAAAAGTGCCCCAATTTCTGCTTTAAACTTTAGGTACTATCCCAAAATGTATCACTAAGGTGACAGAAGTTGATTTCGGAGCATCATTTTTGAGCAGGAGCTTCAATCGTTTTGTGGCATATGAGAAATTCCCTAAGCCCCGGACCTGTCGATTTTGGTCAAAAATGAAAATGTCAAAAGTGCCCCAATTTCTACTTTAAACTTTAGGTACTATCCCAAAATGTATCACTAAGGTGACAGAAGTTGATTTCGGAGCATCATTTTTGAACAGGAGCTTTAACTGTTTTGTGGAATATGAGAAATTCCCTAAGCCCCGGACCTGTCGATTTTGGTCAAAAATGAAAATTTCAAAAGTGCCCCAATTTCTGCTTTAAACTTTAGGTACTATCCCAAAATGTATCACTAAGGTGACAGAAGTTGATTTCGGAGCATCATTTTTGAACAGGAGCTTCAACCGTTTTGTGGCATATGAGAAATTCCCTAAGCCCCAGACCTGTCGATTTTGGTCAAAAATAAAAATTTCAAAAGTGCAGCAATTTCTGCTTTAAAACTTAGGTACTATCCCAAAATGTATCACTAAGGTGACAGAAGTTGATTTCGGAGCATCATTTTTGAGCAGGAGCTTCAACCGTTTTGTGGCATATGAGAAATTCCCTAAGCCCCGGACCTGTCGATTTTGGTCAAAAATTAAAATTTCAAAAGTGCCGCAATTTCTGCTTTAAAACTTAGGTACTATCCCAAAATGTATCACTAAGGTGACAGAAGTTGATTTCGGAGCATCATTTTTGAACAGGAGCTTTAACTGTTTTGTGGAATATGAGAAATTCCCTAAGCCCCGGACCTGTCGATTTTGGTCAAAAATGAAAATTTCAAAAGTGCCCCAATTTCTGCTTTAAACTTTAGATATTATCCCAAAATGTATCACTTAGGTGACAGAAGTTGATTTCGGAGCATCATTTTTGAACAGGAGCTTCAACAGTTTTGAGGCATATGAGAAATTCCCTAAGCCCCGGACCTGTCGATTTTGGTCAAAAATGAAAATTTCAAAAGTGCCCCAATTTCTGCTTTAAACTTTAGGTACTATCCCAAAATGTATCACTAAGGTGACTGAAGTTGATTTCGGAGCATCATTTTTGAGCAGGAGCTTCAACCGTTTTGTGGCATATGAGAAATTCCCTAAGCCCCGGACCTGTCGATTTTGGTCAAAAATAAAAATTTCAAAAGTGCCGCAATTTCTGCTTTAAAACTTAGGTACTATCCCAAAATGTATCACTAAGATGACAGAAGTTGATTTCGGAGCATCATTTTTGAGCAGGAGCTTCAACCGTTTTGTGGCATATGAGAAATTCCCTAAGCCCCGGACCTGTCGATTTTGGTCAAAAATTAAAATTTCAAAAGTGCCGCAATTTCTGCTTTAAAACTTAGGTACTATCCCAAAATGTATCACTAAGGTGACAGAAGTTGATTTCGGAGCATCATTTTTGAACAGGAGCTTTAACTGTTTTGTGGAATATGAGAAATTCCCTAAGCCCCGGACCTGTCGATTTTGGTCAAAAATGAAAATTTCAAAAGTGCCCCAATTTCTGCTTTAAACTTTAGATATTATCCCAAAATGTATCACTTAGGTGACAGAAGTTGATTTCGGAGCATCATTTTTGAACAGGAGCTTCAACAGTTTTGAGGCATATGAGAAATTCCCTAAGCCCCGGACCTGTCGATTTTGGTCAAAAATGAAAATTTCAAAAGTGCCCCAATTTCTGCTTTAAACTTTAGGTACTATCCCAAAATGTATCACTAAGGTAACTGAAGTTGATTTCGGAGCATCATTTTTGAGCAGGAGCTTCAACCGTTTTGTGGCATATGAGAAATTCCCTAAGCCCCGGACCTGTCGATTTTGGTCAAAAATGAAAATTTCAAAAGTGCCGCAATTTCTGCTTTAAAACTTAGGTACTATCCCAAAATGTATCACTAAGGTGACAGAAGTTGATTTCGGAGCATCATTTTTGAACAGGAGCTTTAACTGTTTTGTGGAATTTGAGAAATTCCCTAAGCCCCGGACCTGTCGATTTTGGTCAAAAATGAAAATTTCAAAAGTGCCCCAATTTCTGCTTTAAACTTTAGGTACTATCCCAAAATGTATCACTAAGGTGACAGAAGTTGATTTCGGAGCATCATTTTTGAACAGGAGCTTCAACCGTTTTGTGGCATATGAGAAATTCCCTAAGCCCCGGACCTGTCGATTTTGGTCAAAAATGAAAATTTCAAAAGTGCCCCAATTTCTGCTTTAAACTTAAGGTACTATCCCAAAATGTATCACTAAGGTGACAGAAGTTGATTTCGGAGCATCATTTTTGAGCAGGAGCTTCAACCGTTTTGTGGAATATGAGAAATTCCCTAAGCCCCGGACCTGTCGATTTTGGTCTAAAATGAAAATTTCAAAAGTGCCCCAATTTCTGCTTTAAACTTTAGGTACTATCCCAAAATGTATCACTAAGGTGACAGAAGTTGATTTCGGAGCATCATTTTTGAACAGGAGCATCAACCGTTTTGTGGCATATGAGAAATTCCCTAAGCCCCGGACCTGTCGATTTTGGTCAAAAATGAAAATTTCAAAAGTGCCCCAATTTCTGCTTTAAACTTTAGGTACTATCCCAAAATGTATCACTAAGGTGACAGACGTTGATTTCGGAGCATCATTTTTGAGCAGGAGCTTCAACCGTTTTGTGGCATATGAGAAATTCCCTAAGCCCCGGACCTGTCGATTTTGGTCAAAAATTATAATTTCAAAAGTGCCCCAATTTCTGCTTTAAACTTTAGGTACTATCCCAAAATGTATCACTAAGGTGACAGAAGTTGATTTCGGAGCATCATTTTTGAGCAGGAGCTTCAACCGTTTTGTGGCATATGAGAAATTCCCTAAGCCCCGGACCTGTCGATTTTGGTCAAAAATGAAAATTTCTAAAGTGCCCCAATTTCTACTTTAAACTTTAGGTACTATCCCAAAATGTATCTCTAAGGTGACAGAAGTTGATTTCGAAGCATCATTTTTGAACAGGAGCTTCAACCGTTTTGTGGCATATGAGAAATTCCCTAAGCCCCGGACCTGTCGATTTTGGTCAAAAATGAAAATGTCAAAAGTGCCCCAATTTCTACTTTAAACTTTAGGTACTATCCCAAAATGTATCACTAAGGTGACAGAAGTTGATTTCGGAGCATCATTTTCGAACAGGAGCTTTAACTGTTTTGTGGAATAGGAGAAATTCCCTAAGCCCCGGACCTGTCGATTTTGGTCAAAAATGAAAATTTCTAAAGTGCCCCAATTTCTACTTTAAACTTTAGGTACTATCCCAAAATGTATCTCTAAGGTGACAGAAGTTGATTTCGGAGCATCGTTTTTGAACAGGAGCTTCAACCGTTTTGTGGCATATGAGAAATTCCCTAAGCCCCGGACCTGTCGATTTTGGTCAAAAATAAAAATTTCAAAAGTGCCGCAATTTCTGCTTTAAAACTTAGGTACTATCCCAAAATGTATCACTAAGGTGACAGAAGTTGATTTCGGAGCATCATTTTTGAACAGGAGCTTTAACTGTTTTGTGGCATATGAGAAATTCCCTAAGCCCCGGACCTGTCGATTTTGGTCAAAAATGAAAATTTCAAAAGTGCCCCAAATTTCTGCTTTAAACTTTAGGTACTATCCCAAAATGTATCACTAAGGTGACAGAAGTTGATTTCGGAGCATCATTTTTGAACAGGAGCTTCAACCGTTTTGTGGCATATGAGAAATTCCCTAAGCCCCGGACCTGTCGATTTTGGTCAAAAATTATAATTTCAAAAGTGCCCCAATTTCTGCTTTAAACTTTAGGTACTATCCCAAAATGTATCACTAAGGTGACAGAAGTTGATTTCGGAGCATCATTTTTGAGCAGGAGCTTCAACCGTTTTGTGGCATATGAGAAATTCCCTAAGCCCCGGACCTGTCGATTTTGGTCAAAAATGAAAATTTCTAAAGTGCCCCAATTTCTACTTTAAACTTTAGGTACTATCCCAAAATGTATCTCTAAGGTGACAGAAGTTGATTTCGGAGCATCATTTTTGAACAGGAGCTTCAACCGTTTTGTGGCATATGAGAAATTCCCTAAGCCCCGGACCTGTCGATTTTGGTCAAAAATGAAAATGTCAAAAGTGCCCCAATTTCTGCTTTAAACTTTAGGTACTATCCCAAAATGTATCACTAAGGTGACAGAAGTTGATTTCGGAGCATCATTTTTGAGCAGGAGCTTCAATCGTTTTGTGGCATATGAGAAATTCCCTAAGCCCCGGACCTGTCGATTTTGGTCAAAAATGAAAATGTCAAAAGTGCCCCAATTTCTACTTTAAACTTTAGGTATTATCCCAAAATGTATCACTAAGGTGACAGAAGTTGATTTCGGAGCATCATTTTTGAACAGGAGCTTTAACTGTTTTGTGGAATATGAGAAATTCCCTAAGCCCCGGACCTGTCGATTTTGGTCAAAAATGAAAATTTCAAAAGTGCCCCAATTTCTGCTTTAAACTTTAGGTACTATCCCAAAATGTATCACTAAGGTGACAGAAGTTGATTTCGGAGCATCATTTTTGAACAGGAGCTTCAACCGTTTTGTGGCATATGAGAAATTCCCTAAGCCCCAGACCTGTCGATTTTGGTCAAAAATAAAAATTTCAAAAGTGCAGCAATTTCTGCTTTAAAACTTAGGTACTATCCCAAAATGTATCACTAAGGTGACAGAAGTTGATTTTGGAGCATCATTTTTGAGCAGGAGCTTCAACCGTTTTGTGGCATATGAGAAATTCCCTAAGCCCCGGACCTGTCGATTTTGGTCAAAAATTAAAATTTCAAAAGTGCCGCAATTTCTGCTTTAAAACTTAGGTACTATCCCAAAATGTATCACTAAGGTGACAGAAGTTGATTTCGGAGCATCATTTTTGAACAGGAGCTTTAACTGTTTTGTGGAATATGAGAAATTCCCTAAGCCCCGGACCTGTCGATTTTGGTCAAAAATGAAAATTTCAAAGTGCCCCAATTTCTGCTTTAAACTTTAGATATTATCCCAAAATGTATCACTTAGGTGACAGAAGTTGATTTCGGAGCATCATTTTTGAACAGGAGCTTCAACAGTTTTGAGGCATATGAGAAATTCCCTAAGCCCCGGACCTGTCGATTTTGGTCAAAAATGAAAATTTCAAAAGTGCCCCAATTTCTGCTTTAAACTTTAGGTACTATCCCAAAATGTATCACTAAGGTGACAGAAGTTGATTTCGGAGCATCATTTTTGAGCAGGAGCTTCAACCGTTTTGTGGCATATGAGAAATTCCCTAAGCCCCGGACCTGTCGATTTTGGTCAAAAATTATAATTTCAAAAGTGCCCCAATTTCTGCTTTAAACTTTAGGTACTATCCCAAAATGTATCACTAAGGTGACAGAAGTTGATTTCGGAGCATCATTTTTGAGCAGGAGCTTCAACCGTTTTGTGGCATATGAGAAATTCCCTAAGCCCCGGACCTGTCGATTTTGGTCAAAAATGAAAATTTCTAAAGTGCCCCAATTTCTACTTTAAACTTTAGGTACTATCCCAAAATGTATCTCTAAGGTGACAGAAGTTGATTTCGAAGCATCATTTTTGAACAGGAGCTTCAACCGTTTTGTGGCATATGAGAAATTCCCTAAGCCCCGGACCTGTCGATTTTGGTCAAAAATGAAAATGTCAAAAGTGCCCCAATTTCTACTTTAAACTTTAGGTACTATCCCAAAATGTATCACTAAGGTGACAGAAGTTGATTTCGGAGCATCATTTTCGAACAGGAGCTTTAACTGTTTTGTGGAATAGGAGAAATTCCCTAAGCCCCGGACCTGTCGATTTTGGTCAAAAATGAAAATTTCAAAAGTGCCCCAATTTCTGCTTTAAACTTTAGGTACTATCCCAAAATGTATCACTAAGGTGACAGAAGTTGATTTCGGAGCATCGTTTTTGAACAGGAGCTTCAACCGTTTTGTGGCATATGAGAAATTCCCTAAGCCCCAGACCTGTCGATTTTGGTCAAAAATAAAAATTTCAAAAGTGCAGCAATTTCTGCTTTAAAACTTAGGTACTATCCCAAAATGTATCACTAAGGTGACAGAAGTTGATTTCGGAGCATCATTTTTGAGCAGGAGCTTCAACCGTTTTGTGGCATATGAGAAATTCCCTAAGCCCCGGACCTGTCGATTTTGGTCAAAAATTAAAATTTCAAAAGTGCCGCAATTTCTGCTTTAAAACTTAGGTACTATCCCAAAATGTATCACTAAGGTGACAGAAGTTGATTTCGGAGCATCATTTTTGAACAGGAGCTTTAACTGTTTTGTGGAATATGAGAAATTCCCTAAGCCCCGGACCTGTCGATTTTGGTCAAAAATGAAAATTTCAAAAGTGCCCCAATTTCTGCTTTAAACTTTAGATATTATCCCAAAATGTATCACTTAGGTGACAGAAGTTGATTTCGGAGCATCATTTTTGAACAGGAGCTTCAACAGTTTTGAGGCATATGAGAAATTCCCTAAGCCCCGGACCTGTCGATTTTGGTCAAAAATGAAAATTTCAAAAGTGCCCCAATTTCTGCTTTAAACTTTAGGTACTATCCCAAAATGTATCACTAAGGTGACAGAAGTTGATTTCGGAGCATCATTTTTGAGCAGGAGCTTCAACCGTTTTGTGGCATATGAGAAATTCCCTAAGCCCCGGACCTGTCGATTTTGGTCAAAAATGAAAATTTCAAAAGTGCCGCAATTTCTGCTTTATAACTTAGGTACTATCCCAAAATGTATCACTAAGGTGACAGAAGTTGATTTCGGAGCATCATTTTTGAACAGGAGCTTTAACTGTTTTGTGGAATTTGAGAAATTCCCTAAGCCCCGGACCTGTCGATTTTGGTCAAAAATGAAAATTTCAAAAGTGCCCCAATTTCTGCTTTAAACTTTAGGTACTATCCCAAAATGTATCACTAAGGTGACAGAAGTTGATTTCGGAGCATCATTTTTGAACAGGAGCTTCAACCGTTTTGTGGCATATGAGAAATTCCCTAAGCCCCGGACCTGTCGATTTTGGTCAAAAATAAAAATTTCAAAAGTGCCCCAATTTCTGCTTTAAACTTTAGGTACTATCCCAAAATGTATCACTAAGGTGACAGAAGTTGATTTCGGAGCATCATTTTTGAGCAGGAGCTTCAACCGTTTTGTGGCATATGAGAAATTCCCTAAGCCCCGGACCTGTCGATTTTGGTCAAAAATGAAAATTTCAAAAGTGCCCCAATTTCTGCTTTAAACTTTAGGTACTATCCCAAAATGTATCACTAAGGTGACAGAAGTTGATTTCGGAGCATCATTTTTGAGCAGGAGCTTCAACCGTTTTGTGGCATATGAGAAATTCCCTAAGCCCCGGACCTGTCGATTTTGGTCAAAAATTATAATTTCAAAAGTGCCCCAATTTCTGCTTTAAACTTTAGGTACTATCCCAAAATGTATCACTAAGGTGACAGAAGTTGATTTCGGAGCATCATTTTTGAGCAGGAGCTTCAACCGTTTTGTGGCATATGAGAAATTCCCTAAGCCCCGGACCTGTCGATTTTGGTCAAAAATGAAAATTTCCAAAGTGCCCCAATTTCTACTTTAAACTTTAGGTACTATCCCAAAATGTATCACTAAGGTGACAGAAGTTGATTTCGGAGCATCATTTTTGAGCAGGAGCTTCAACCGTTTTGTGGCATATAAGAAATTCCCTAAGCCCCGGACCTGTCGATTTTGGTCAAAAATTAAAATTTCAAAAGTGCCCCAATTTCTGCTTTAAACTTTAGATACTATCCCAAAATGTATCACTTAGGTGACAGAAGTTGATTTCGGAGCATCATTTTTGAACCGGAGCTTCAACAGTTTTGAGGCATATGAGAAATTCCCTAAGCCCCGGACCTGTCGATTTTGGTCAAAAATGAAAATTTCAAAAGTGCCCCAATTTCTGCTTTAAACTTTAGGTACTATCCCAAAATGTATCACTAAGGTGACAGAAGTTGATTTCGGAGCATCATTTTTGAACAGGAGCTTTAACTGTTTTGTGGCATATGAGAAATTCCCTAAGCCCCGGACCTGTCGATTTTGGTCAAAAATAAAAATTTCAAAAGTGCCCCAATTTCTGCTTTAAACTTTAGGTACTATCCCAAAATGTATCACTAAGGTGACAGAAGTTGATTTCGGAGCATCATTTTTGAACAGTAGCTTCAACCGTTTTGTGGCATATGAGAAATTCCCTAAGCCCCGGACCTGTCGATTTTGGTCAAAAATGAAAATTTCAAAAGTGCCGCAATTTCTGCTTTAAAACTTGGGTACTATCCCAAAATGTATCACTAAGGTGACAGAAGTTGATTTCGGAGCATCATTTTTGAGCAGGAGCTTCAACCGTTTTGTGGCATATGAGAAATTCCCTAAGCCCAGGACCTGTCGATTTTGGTCAAAAATGAAAATTTCAAAAGTGAACCAATTTCTGCTTTAAACTTTAGGTACTATTCCAAAATGTATCACTAAGGTGACAGAAGTTGATTTCGGAGCATCATTTTTGAACAGGAGCTTCAACCGTTTTGTGGCATATGAGAAATTCCCTAAGCCCCGGACCTGTCGATTTTGGTCAAAAATGAAAATTTCAAAAGTGCCCCAATTTCTGCTTTAAACTTTAGATACTATCCCAAAATGTATCACTAAGGTGACAGAAGTTGATTTCGGAGCATCATTTTTGAACAGGAGCTTTAACTGTTTTGTGGAATATGAGAAATTCCCTAAGCCCCGGACCTGTCGATTTTGGTCAAAAATGAAAATTTCAAAAGTGCCCCAATTTCTGCTTTAAACTTTAGATACTATCCCAAAATGTATTACTAAGGTGACAGAAGTTGATTTCGGAGCATCATTTTTGAACAGGAGCTTTAACTGTTTTGTGGAATATGAGAAATTCCCTAAGCCCCGGACCTGTCGATTTTGGTCAAAAATAAAAATTTCAAAGTGCCCCAATTTCTGCTTTAAACTTTAGGTACTATCCCAAAATGTATCACTAAGGTGACAGAAGTTGATTTCGGAGTATCATTTTTGAGCAGGAGCTTCAACCGTTTTGTGACATATGAGAAATTCCCTAAGCCCCGGACCTGTCGATTTTGGTCAAAAATGAAAATTTCAAAAGTGCCCCAATTTCTGCTTTAAACTTTAGGTACTATCCTAAAATGTATCACTAAGGTGACAGAAGTTGATTTCGGAGCATCATTTTTGAGCAGGAGCTTCAACCGCTTTGTGGCATATGAGAAATTCCCTAAGCCCCGGACCTGTCGATTTTGGTCAAAAATGAAAATTTCTAAAGTGCCACAATTTCTACTTCAAACTTTAGGTACTATCCCAAAATGTATCTCTAAGGTGACAGAAGTTGATTTCGGAGCATCATTTTTGAACAGGAGCTTCAACCGTTTTGTGGCATATGAGAAACTCCCTAAGCCCCGGACCTGTCGATTTTGGTCAAAAATGAAAATGTCAAAAGTGCTCAAATTTCTACTTTAAACTTTAGGTACTATCCCAAAATGTATCACTAAGTTGACAGAAGTTGATTTCGGAGCATCATTTTCGAACAGGAGCTTTAACTGTTTTGTGGAATATGAGAAATTCCCTAAGCCCCGGACCTGTCGATTTTGGTCAAAAATGAAAATTTCAAAGTGCCCCAATTTCTGCTTTAAACTTTAGATATTATCCCAAAATGTATCACTTAGGTGACAGAAGTTGATTTCGGAGCATCATTTTTGAACAGGAGCTTCAACAGTTTTGAGGCATATGAGAAATTCCCTAAGCCCCGGACCTGTCGATTTTGGTCAAAAATGAAAATTTCAAAAGTGCCCCAATTTCTGCTTTAAACTTTAGGTACTATCCCAAAATGTATCACTAAGGTGACAGAAGTTGATTTCGGAGCATCATTTTTGAGCAGGAGCTTCAACCGTTTTGTGGCATATGAGAAATTCCCTAAGCCCCGGACCTGTCGATTTTGGTCAAAAATTATAATTTCAAAAGTGCCCCAATTTCTGCTTTAAACTTTAGGTACTATCCCAAAATGTATCACTAAGGTGACAGAAGTTGATTTCGGAGCATCATTTTTGAGCAGGAGCTTCAACCGTTTTGTGGCATATGAGAAATTCCCTAAGCCCCGGACCTGTCGATTTTGGTCAAAAATGAAAATTTCTAAAGTGCCCCAATTTCTACTTTAAACTTTAGGTACTATCCCAAAATGTATCTCTAAGGTGACAGAAGTTGATTTCGGAGCATCATTTTTGAACAGGAGCTTCAACCGTTTTGTGGCATATGAGAAATTCCCTAAGCCCCGGACCTGTCGATTTTGGTCAAAAATGAAAATTTCTAAAGTGCCACAATTTCTACTTCAAACTTTAGGTACTATCCCAAAATGTATCTCTAAGGTGACAGAAGTTGATTTCGGAGCATCATTTTTGAACAGGAGCTTCAACCGTTTTGTGGCATATGAGAAACTCCCTAAGCCCCGGACCTGTCGATTTTGGTCAAAAATGAAAATGTCAAAAGTGCCCAAATTTCTACTTTAAACTTTAGGTACTATCCCAAAATGTATCACTAAGTTGACAGAAGTTGATTTCGGAGCATCATTTTCGAACAGGAGCTTTAACTGTTTTGTGGAATATGAGAAATTCCCTAAGCCCCGGACCTGTCGATTTTGGTCAAAAATGAAAATTTCAAAAGTGCCCCAATTTCTGCTTTAAACTTTAGGTACTATCCCAAAATGTATCACTAAGGTGACAGAAGTTGATTTCGGAGCATCATTTTTGAGCAGGAGCTTCAACCGTTTTGTGGAATATGAGAAATTCCCTAAGCCCCGGACCTGTCGATTTTGGTCAAAAATTAAAATTTCAAAAGTGCCCCAATTTCTGCTTTAAAACTTAGGTACTATCCCAAAATGTATCACTAAGGTGACAGAAGTTGATTTCGGAGCATCATTTTTGAACAGGAGCTTTAACTGTTTTGTGGAATATGAGAAATTCCCTAAGCCCCGGACCTGTCGATTTTGGTCAAAAATGAAAATTTCAAAGTGCCCCAATTTCTGCTTTAAACTTTAGATATTATCCCAAAATGTATCACTTAGGTGACAGAAGTTGATTTCGGAGCATCATTTTTGAACAGGAGCTTCAACAGTTTTGAGGCATATGAGAAATTCCCTAAGCCCCGGACCTGTCGATTTTGGTCAAAAATGAAAATTTCAAAAGTGCCCCAATTTCTGCTTTAAACTTTAGGTACTATCCCAAAATGTATCACTAAGGTGACAGAAGTTGATTTCGGAGCATCATTTTTGAGCAGGAGCTTCAACCGTTTTGTGGCATATGAGAAATTCCCTAAGCCCCGGACCTGTCGATTTTGGTCAAAAATTATAATTTCAAAAGTGCCCCAATTTCTGCTTTAAACTTTAGGTACTATCCCAAAATGTATCACTAAGGTGACAGAAGTTGATTTCGGAGCATCATTTTTGAGCAGGAGCTTCAACCGTTTTGTGGCATATGAGAAATTCCCTAAGCCCCGGACCTGTCGATTTTGGTCAAAAATGAAAATTTCTAAAGTGCCCCAATTTCTACTTTAAACTTTAGGTACTATCCCAAAATGTATCTCTAAGGTGACAGAAGTTGATTTCGGAGCATCATTTTTGAGCAGGAGCTTCAACCATTTTGTGGCATATGAGAAATTCCCTAAGCCCCGGACCTGTCGATTTTGGTCAAAAATGAAAATTTCAAAAGTGCCCCAATTTCTGCTTTAAACTTTAGGTACTATCCCAAAATGTATCACTAAGGTGACAGAAGTTGATTTCGGAGCATCATTTTTGAGCAGGAGCTTCAACCGTTTTGTGGCATATGAGAAATTCCCTAAGCCCCGGACCTGTCGATTTTGGTCAAAAATTATAATTTCAAAAGTTCCCCAATTTCTGCTTTAAACTTTAGGTACTATCCCAAAATGTATCACTAAGGTGACAGAAGTTGATTTCGGAGCATCATTTTTGAGCAGGAGCTTCAACCGTTTTGTGGCATATGAGAAATTCCCTAAGCCCCGGACCTGTCGATTTTGGTCAAAAATGAAAATTTCCAAAGTGCCCCAATTTCTACTTTAAA
>NW_026969319.1:0-45111 GCF_028390025.1 Pseudophryne corroboree
ATCTGGCATGCATGTTCCTTTGTTGCTCATCATTCATCACCAAAAATGATTTTCTTTTTCAATTCTTATGACTGTACTGATTGTATTGAATAAAATCCACATCTAGCATAACCAATTAATGCTGCAAAGAGCTCCAGTGGCGCAATTGGTCAGCGCACGGTACTTATAAGACAGTATCTGTTGAGCAATGCCGAGGTTGTGAGTTCAAGCCTCACCTGGAGGTTTTACTGGTTTTTTTCCTTTTCTTATGTCATTAGTCATTGATTATAAACTGCTACCTTAATATTTAATATGATATTACAAAGGATGGAAGAAAGAAAGAAAACACACAAGCATGATTGAGCATTTAAGTTGTCAGCACACATCTGCTTTGGTTCAAATGCACTGCATATCTTCCTTCAGTCAGCCAACAAAACAGCAATGGAAAAGATTAACATACTGTTGGTAAAGCAGTTGCATCAAATTGATTTTCTGCAATATAGCATGATAATCCATACTGACAGCTCTGGATAGTACCAGCACATTTCTTGCTGGACTTGGTAATGCAAAGAACACAGTAAACAGCTTCACTTTTTTTCAAAAATAAATAATTGACTATTAAAAACCTATCAGTCTTAAATAAGGACATCAGTAAGCACCACTGGCATAATGGATAAGGCACTGTTCTCCTAAGCCAGTGTTTGTGGGTTTAAGTCCCGTCTGAGTTGGAAGTCATTACAGCAAGTGTCTCATCACTAGAGTTGATATTTTATCTTTGCTTCAACTGTAAAACAGTCTTGCAGTGTTTAGCTTGTAAAAAATGACCACATAAGCTAAAATATGACATTTATTATGATAACATTGTTGTTGTTGTTTTTTAAACCTTTTCTATCACCGTGGACAGCTTATTCAAGTGCCATCTGGCATGCATGTTCCTTTGTTGCTCATCATTCATCACTGAAAATGATTTTCTTTTTCAATTCTTATGAATGTACTGATTGTATTGAATAAAATCCACATCTAGCATAACCAATTAATGCTGCAAAATGCTCCAGTGGCGCAATTGGTCAGCGCGCAAAACTTATAAGACAGTATCTGTTGAGCAATGCCAAGGTTGTGAGTTCAAGCCTCACTTGGAGCATCTTTGTGTACCGTTTTTTTTTTCCTTTACTTATGTCATTAGTCATTGATTATAAACTGCTACCTTAATATTTAATATGATATTACAAAGGATGGAAGAAAGAAAGAAAAAACACAAACATGATTGTGCATTTAAGTTGTCAGCACACATCTGCTTTGGTTCAAATGCACTGCATATCTTCCTTCAGTCAGCCAACAAAACAGCAATGGAAAAGATTAACATACTGTTGGTAAAGCAGTTGCATCAAATTGATTTTCTGCAATATAGCATGATAATCCATACTGACAGCTCTGGATAGTACCAGCACATTTCTTGCTGGACTTGGTAATGCAAAGAACACAGTAAACAGCTTCACTTTTTCCTCAAAAATAAATAATTGACTATTAAAAACCTAACAGTCTTAAATAAGACTGGCATAATGGATAAGTCACTGCCCTCCTAAGACAGGGGTCCAAGTTCCATATGGGGTGGAAGTCATTACAGCAAGTGTCTCATCACTAGAATTGATATTTTATCCTTGCTTCGACTGTAAAACAGTCTTGCAGTGTTTATCTTGCAAAAAATGACCACAGAAGCTAAAATATGACATTTATTATGATAACATTGTTGTTGTTTTTTTTAAACATTTTCTATCACCGTGGACATCTTATTTAAGTACCATCTGGCATGCATGTTCCTTTGTTGCTCATCATTCATCACCAAAAATGATTTTCTTTTTCAATTCTTATGACTGTACTGATTGCATTGAATAAAATCCACATCTAGCATAACCAACCAATGTTGCAAAGCGCTCCAGTGGCGCAATTGGTCAGCGCGCGGTACTTATAAGACAGTATCTGTTGAACAATGCCAAGGTTGTGAGTTCAAGCCTCACCTGGAGAATCTTTGTATACTGTTTTTTTTCCTTTTCTTATGTCATTAGTCATTGATTATAAACTGGTAGCCTTAATATTTAACATGATATTACAAAGGATGGAAGAAAGAAAGAAAACACACAAACATGATTGTGCATTTAAGTTGTCAGCACACATCTGCTTTGGTTCAAATGCACTGCATATCTTCCTTCAGTCAGCCAACAAAACAGCAATGGAAAAGAATAACATACTGTTGGTAAAGCAGTTGCATCAAATTGATTTTCTGCAATATAGCAAGATAATCCATACTGACAGCTCTGGATAGTACCAGCACATTTCTTGCTGGACTTGGTAATGCAAAGAACACAGTAAACAGCTTCACTTTTTAAAATAAATAAATAATTGACTATTAAAAACCTAACAGTCTTAAATAAGGACATCAGTAAGCACCACTGGAATAATGGATAAGGCACTGCTCTCCTAAGCCAGTGGTTGTGGGTTTAAGTCCCTTCTGAGTTGGAAGTCATTACAGCAAGTGTCTCATCACTAGAGTTGATATTTTATCCTTGCTTCAACTGTAAAACAGTATTGCAGTGTTTAGCTTGTAAAAAGTGACCACAGAAGCTAAAATATGACATTAATTATGATAAAATTGTTGTTGTTGTTTTTTAAACCTTTTCTATCACAGTGGACAGCTTATTCAAGTGCCATCTGGCATGCATGTTCCTTTGTTGCTCATCATTCATCACCAAAAATGATTTTCTTTTTCAATTCTTATGACTGTACTGATTGCATTGAATAAAATCCACATCTAGCATAACCAACCAATGTTGCAAAGCGCTCCAGTGGCGCAATTGGTCAGCGCGCGGTACTTATAAGACAGTATCTGTTGAACAATGCCAAGGTTGTGAGTTCAAGCCTCACCTGGAGAATCTTTGTATACTGTTTTTTTTCCTTTTCTTATGTCATTAGTCATTGATTATAAACTGGTAGCCTTAATATTTAATATGATATTACAAAGGATGGAAGAAAGAAAGAAAACACACAAACATGATTGTGCATTTAAGTTGTCAGCACACATCTGCTTTGGTTCAAATGCACTGCATATCTTCCTTCAGTCAGCCAACAAAACAGCAATGGAAAAGAATAACATACTGTTGGTAAAGCAGTTGCATCAAATTGATTTTCTGCAATATAGCAAGATAATCCATACTGACAGCTCTGGATAGTACCAGCACATTTCTTGCTGGACTTGGTAATGCAAAGAACACAGTAAACAGCTTCACTTTTTTAAAAAAATAAATAATTGACTATTAAAAACCTAACAGTCTTAAATAAGGACATCAGTAAGCACCACTGGAATAATGGATAAGGCACTGTTCTCCTAAGCCAGTGGTTGTGGGTTTAAGTCCCATCTGAGTTGGAAGTCATTACAGCAAGTGTCTCATCACTAGAGTTGATATTTTATCCTTGCTTCAACTGTAAAACAGTATTGCAGTGTTTAGCTTGTAAAAAGTGACCACAGAAGCTAAAATATGACATTAATTATGATAAAATTGTTGTTGTTGTTTTTTAAACCTTTTCTATCACAGTGGACAGCTTATTCAAGTGCCATCTGGCATGCATGTTCCTTTGTTGCTCATCATTCATCACCAAAACTGATTTTTTTTTTCAATTCTTATGACTGTACTGATTGTATTAAATAAAATCCACATCTAGCATAACCAGACAATGCTGCAAAGTGCTCCAGTGGCGCAATTGGTCAGCGCGTGGTACTTATAAGACAGTATCTGTTGAGCAATGCTGAGGTTGTGAGTTCGAGCCTCACCTGGAGCTTCTTTGTATACTGTTTTTTTCCTTTTCTTATGTCATTAGTCATTGATTATAAACTGCTACCTTAATATTTAATATGATATTACAAAGGATGGAAGAAAGAAAGAAAAAACACAAACATGATAGTGCATTTAAGTTGTCAGCACACATCTGCTTTGGTTTAAATGCACTGCATATCTTCCTTCAGTCAGCCAACAAAACAGCAATGGAAAAGATTAACATACTGTTGGTAAAGCAGTTGCATCAAATTGATTTTCTGCAATATAGCATGATAATCCATACTGACAGCTCTGGATAATACCAGCACATTTCTTGCTGGACTTGGTAATGCAAAGAACACAGTAAACAGCTTCATATTTTTTCAAAAAATAAATAATTGACTATTAAAAACCTATCAGTCTTAAATAAGGACATCAGTAAGCACCACTGGCATAATGGATAAGGCACTGTTCTCCTAAGCCAGTGGTTGTGGGTTTAAGTCCCGTCTGAGTTGGAAGTCATTATAGCAAGTGTCTCATCAGTAGAGTTGATATTTTATCCTTGCTTCAACTGTAAAACAGTCTTGCAGTGTTTAGCTTGTAAAAAGTGACCACAGAAGCTAAAATATGACATTAATTATGATAACATTGTTGTTGTTGTTTTTTAAACCTTTTCTATCACTGTGGACAGCTTATTCAAGTGCCATCTGGCATGCATGTTCCTTTGTTGCTCATCATTCATCACCAAAAATGATTTTCTTTTTCAATTCTTATGACTGTACTGATTGTATTGAATAAAATCCACATCTAGCATTACCACTTAATGCTGCAAAGTGCTCCAGTGGCGCAATTGGTCAGCGCGCGGTACTTATAAGACAGTATCTGTTGAGCAATGCCGAGGTTGTGAGTTCAAGCCTCACCTGGAGCATCTTTGTATACTGTTTTTTTTCCTTTTCTTATGTCATTAGTCATTGATTATAAACTGCTACCTTAATATTTAATATGATATTACAAAGGATGGAAGAAAGAAAGAAAAAACGCAAACATGATTGTGCATTTAAGTTGTCAGCACACATCTGCTTTGGTTCAAATGCACTGCATATCTTCCTTCAGTCAGCAAACAAAACAGCAATGGAAAAGATTAACATGCTGTTGGTAAAGCAGTAGCATCAAATTGATTTTCTGCAATATAGCATGATAATCCATACTGACAGCTCTGGATAGTACCAGCACATTTCTTGCTGGACTTGGTAATGCAAAGAACACAGTAAACAGCTTAAATTTTTTTCAAAAATAAATAATTGACTATTAAAAACCTAACAGTCTTAAATAAGGACATCAGTAAGCACCACTGGCATAATGGATAAGGCACTGTTCTCCTAAGCCAGTGGTTGTGGGTTTAAGTCCCGTCTGAGTTGGAAGTCATTACAGCAAGTGTCTCATCAGTAGAGTTGATATTTTATCCTTGCTTCAACTGTAAAACAGTCTTGCAGTGTTTAGCTTGTAAAAAGTGACCACAGAAGCTAAAATATGACATTAATTATGATAACATTGTTGTTGTTGTTGTTGTTGTTTTTTAAACCTTTTCTATCACCGTGGACAGCTTATTCAAGTGCCATCTGGCATGCATGTTCCTTTGTTGCTCATCATTCATCACCAAAAATGATTTTCTTTTTCAATTCTTATGACTGTACTGATTGTATTGAATAAAATCCACATCTAGCATAACCAATTAATGCTGCAAAGAGCTCCAGTGGCGCAATTGGTCAGCGCACGGTACTTATAAGACAGTATCTGTTGAGCAATGCCGAGGTTGTGAGTTCAAGTCTCACCTGGAGGTTTTACTGGTTTTTTTCCTTTTCTTATGTCATTAGTCATTGATTATAAACTGCTACCTTAATATTTAATATGATATTACAAAGGATGGAAGAAAGAAAGAAAACACACAAGCATGATTGAGCATTTAAGTTGTCAGCACACATCTGCTTTGGTTCAAATGCACTGCATATCTTCCTTCAGTCAGCCAACAAAACAGCAATGGAAAAGATTAACATACTGTTGGTAAAGCAGTTGCATCAAATTGATTTTCTGCAATATAGCATGATAATCCATACTGACAGCTCTGGATAGTACCAGCACATTTCTTGCTGGACTTGGTAATGCAAAGAACACAGTAAACAGCTTCACTTTTTTTCAAAAATAAATAATTGACTATTAAAAACCTATCAGTCTTAAATAAGGACATCAGTAAGCACCACTGGCATAATGGATAAGGCACTGTTCTCCTAAGCCAGTGTTTGTGGGTTTAAGTCCCGTCTGAGTTGGAAGTCATTACAGCAAGTGTCTCATCACTAGAGTTGATATTTTATCTTTGCTTCAACTGTAAAACAGTCTTGCAGTGTTTAGCTTGTAAAAAATGACCACATAAGCTAAAATATGACATTTATTATGATAACATTGTTGTTGTTGTTTTTTAAACCTTTTCTATCACCGTGGACAGCTTATTCAAGTGCCATCTGGCATGCATGTTCCTTTGTTGCTCATCATTCATCACTGAAAATGATTTTCTTTTTCAATTCTTATGAATGTACTGATTGTATTGAATAAAATCCACATCTAGCATAACCAATTAATGCTGCAAAATGCTCCAGTGGCGCAATTGGTCAGCGCGCAAAACTTATAAGACAGTATCTGTTGAGCAATGCCAAGGTTGTGAGTTCAAGCCTCACTTGGAGCATCTTTGTGTACTGTTTTTTTTTTCCTTTACTTATGTCATTAGTCATTGATTATAAACTGCTACCTTAATATTTAATATGATATTACAAAGGATGGAAGAAAGAAAGAAAAAACACAAACATGATTGTGCATTTAAGTTGTCAGCACACATCTGCTTTGGTTCAAATGCACTGCATATCTTCCTTCAGTCAGCCAACAAAACAGCAATGGAAAAGATTAACATACTGTTGGTAAAGCAGTTGCATCAAATTGATTTTCTGCAATATAGCATGATAATCCATACTGACAGCTCTGGATAGTACCAGCACATTTCTTGCTGGACTTGGTAATGCAAAGAACACAGTAAACAGCTTCACTTTTTCCTCAAAAATAAATAATTGACTATTAAAAACCTAACAGTCTTAAATAAGACTGGCATAATGGATAAGTCACTGCCCTCCTAAGACAGGGGTCCAAGTTCCATATGGGGTGGAAGTCATTACAGCAAGTGTCTCATCACTAGAATTGATATTTTATCCTTGCTTCGACTGTAAAACAGTCTTGCAGTGTTTATCTTGCAAAAAATGACCACAGAAGCTAAAATATGACATTTATTATGATAACATTGTTGTTGTTTTTTTTAAACATTTTCTATCACCGTGGACATCTTATTTAAGTACCATCTGGCATGCATGTTCCTTTGTTGCTCATCATTCATCACCAAAAATGATTTTCTTTTTCAATTCTTATGACTGTACTGATTGCATTGAATAAAATCCACATCTAGCATAACCAACCAATGTTGCAAAGCGCTCCAGTGGCGCAATTGGTCAGCGCGCGGTACTTATAAGACAGTATCTGTTGAACAATGCCAAGGTTGTGAGTTCAAGCCTCACCTGGAGAATCTTTGTATACTGTTTTTTTTCCTTTTCTTATGTCATTAGTCATTGATTATAAACTGGTAGCCTTAATATTTAACATGATATTACAAAGGATGGAAGAAAGAAAGAAAACACACAAACATGATTGTGCATTTAAGTTGTCAGCACACATCTGCTTTGGTTCAAATGCACTGCATATCTTCCTTCAGTCAGCCAACAAAACAGCAATGGAAAAGAATAACATACTGTTGGTAAAGCAGTTGCATCAAATTGATTTTCTGCAATATAGCAAGATAATCCATACTGACAGCTCTGGATAGTACCAGCACATTTCTTGCTGGACTTGGTAATGCAAAGAACACAGTAAACAGCTTCACTTTTTTAAAAAAATAAATAATTGACTATTAAAAACCTAACAGTCTTAAATAAGGACATCAGTAAGCACCACTGGAATAATGGATAAGGCACTGCTCTCCTAAGCCAGTGGTTGTGGGTTTAAGTCCCTTCTGAGTTGGAAGTCATTACAGCAAGTGTCTCATCACTAGAGTTGATATTTTATCCTTGCTTCAACTGTAAAACAGTATTGCAGTGTTTAGATTGTAAAAAGTGACCACAGAAGCTAAAATATGACATTAATTATGATAAAATTGTTGTTGTTGTTTTTTAAACCTTTTCTATCACAGTGGACAGCTTATTCAAGTGCCATCTGGCATGCATGTTCCTTTGTTGCTCATCATTCATCACCAAAAATGATTTTCTTTTTCAATTCTTATGACTGTACTGATTGCATTGAATAAAATCCACATCTAGCATAACCAACCAATGTTGCAAAGCGCTCCAGTGGCGCAATTGGTCAGCGCGCGGTACTTATAAGACAGTATCTGTTGAACAATGCCAAGGTTGTGAGTTCAAGCCTCACCTGGAGAATCTTTGTATACTGTTTTTTTTCCTTTTCTTATGTCATTAGTCATTGATTATAAACTGGTAGCCTTAATATTTAATATGATATTACAAAGGATGGAAGAAAGAAAGAAAACACACAAACATGATTGTGCATTTAAGTTGTCAGCACACATCTGCTTTGGTTCAAATGCACTGCATATCTTCCTTCAGTCAGCCAACAAAACAGCAATGGAAAAGAATAACATACTGTTGGTAAAGCAGTTGCATCAAATTGATTTTCTGCAATATAGCAAGATAATCCATACTGACAGCTCTGGATAGTACCAGCACATTTCTTGCTGGACTTGGTAATGCAAAGAACACAGTAAACAGCTTCACTTTTTTAAAAAAATAAATAATTGACTATTAAAAACCTAACAGTCTTAAATAAGGACATCAGTAAGCACCACTGGAATAATGGATAAGGCACTGTTCTCCTAAGCCAGTGGTTGTGGGTTTAAGTCCCATCTGAGTTGGAAGTCATTACAGCAAGTGTCTCATCACTAGAGTTGATATTTTATCCTTGCTTCAACTGTAAAACAGTATTGCAGTGTTTAGCTTGTAAAAAGTGACCACAGAAGCTAAAATATGACATTAATTATGATAAAATTGTTGTTGTTGTTTTTTAAACCTTTTCTATCACAGTGGACAGCTTATTCAAGTGCCATCTGGCATGCATGTTCCTTTGTTGCTCATCATTCATCACCAAAACTGATTTTTTTTTTCAATTCTTATGACTGTACTGATTGTATTAAATAAAATCCACATCTAGCATAACCAGACAATGCTGCAAAGTGCTCCAGTGGTGCAATTGGTCAGCGCGTGGTACTTATAAGACAGTATCTGTTGAGCAATGCTGAGGTTGTGAGTTCGAGCCTCACCTGGAGCTTCTTTGTATACTGTTTTTTTCCTTTTCTTATGTCATTAGTCATTGATTATAAACTGCTACCTTAATATTTAATATGATATTACAAAGGATGGAAGAAAGAAAGAAAAAACACAAACATGATAGTGCATTTAAGTTGTCAGCACGCATCTGCTTTGGTTTAAATGCACTGCATATCTTCCTTCAGTCAGCCAACAAAACAGCAATGGAAAAGATTAACATACTGTTGGTAAAGCAGTTGCATCAAATTGATTTTCTGCAATATAGCATGATAATCCATACTGACAGCTCTGGATAATACCAGCACATTTCTTGCTGGACTTGGTAATGCAAAGAACACAGTAAAAAGCTTCATATTTTTAAAAAAAAATAAATAATTGACTATTAAAAACCTATCAGTCTTAAATAAGGACATCAGTAAGCACCACTGGCATAATGGATAAGGCACTGTTCTCCTAAGCCAGTGGTTGTGGGTTTAAGTCCCGTCTGAGTTGGAAGTCATTACAGCAAGTGTCTCATCAGTAGAGTTGATATTTTATCCTTGCTTCAACTGTAAAACAGTCTTGCAGTGTTTAGCTTGTAAAAAGTGACCACAGAAGCTAAAATATGACATTAATTATGATAACATTGTTGTTGTTGTTGTTGTTTTTTAAACCTTTTCTATCACCGTGGACAGCTTATTCAAGTGCCATCTGGCATGCATGTTCCTTTGTTGCTCATCATTCATCACCAAAAATTATTTTCTTTTTCAATTCTTATGACTGTACTGATTGTATTGAATAAAATCCACATCTAGCATAACCAATTAATGCTGCAAAGAGCTCCAGTGGCGCAATTGGTCAGCGCGCAGTACTTATAAAACAGGATCTGTTGAGCAAAGCCGAGGTTGTGAGTTCAAGCCTCACCTGGAGCATCTTTGTGTACTGTTTTTTTTTTCCTTTACTTATGTCATTAGTCATTGATTATAAACTGCTACCTTAATATTTAATATGATATTACAAAGGATGGAAGAAAGAAAGAAAAAACACAAACATGATTGTGCATTTAAGTTGTCAGCACACATCTGCTTTGGTTCAAATGCACTGCATATCTTCCTTCAGTCAGCCAACAAAACAGCAATGGAAAAGATTAACATACTGTTGGTAAAGCAGTTGCATCAAATTGATTTTCTGCAATATAGCATGATAATCCATACTGACAGCTCTGGATAGTACCAGCACATTTCTTGCTGGACTTGGTAATGCAAAGAACACAGTAAACAGCTTCACTTTTTCCTCAAAAATAAATAATTGACTATTAAAAACCTAACAGTCTTAAATAAGAACATCAGTAAGCACCACTGGCATAATGGATAAGTCACTGCCCTCCTAAGACAGGGGTCCAAGTTCCATATGGGGTGGAAGTCATTACAGCAAGTGTCTCATCACTAGAATTGATATTTTATCCTTGCTTCGACTGTAAAACAGTCTTGCAGTGTTTAGCTTGCAAAAAATGACCACAGAAGCTAAAATATGACATTTATTATGATAACATTGTTGTTGTTTTTTTTAAACATTTTCTATCACCGTGGACATCTTATTTAAGTACCATCTGGCATGCATGTTCCTTTGTTGCTCATCATTCATCACCAAAAATGATTTTCTTTTTCAATTCTTATGACTGTACTGATTGCATTGAATAAAATCCACATCTAGCATAACAAATCAATGTTGCAAAGCGCTCCAGTGGCGCAATTGGTCAGCGCACGGTACTTATAAGACAGTGTCTGTTGAGCAATGCCGAGGTTGTGAGTTCAAGCCTCACCTGGAGCATTTTTGTATACTGTTTTTTTTCCTTTTCTTATGTCATTAGTCATTGATTATAAACTGCTACCTTAATATTTAATATGATATTACAAAGGATGGAAGAAAGAAAGAAAAAACACAAACATGATTGTGCATTTAATTTGTCAGCACACATCTGCTTTGGTTCAAATGCACTGCATATCTTCCTTCAGTCAGCCAACAAAACAGCAATGGAAAAGATTAACATACTGTTGGTAAAGCAGTTGCATCAAATTGATTTTCTGCAATATAGCATGATAATCCATACTGACAGCTCTGGATAGTACCAGCACATTTCTTGCTGGACTTGGTAATGCAAAGAACACAGTAAACAGCTTCACTTTTTTTCAAAAATAAATAATTGACTATTAAAAACCTATCAGTCTTAAATAAGGACATCAGTAAGCACCACTGGCATAATGGATAAGGCACTGTTCTCCTAAGCCAGTGTTTGTGGGTTTAAGTCCCGTCTGAGTTGGAAGTCATTACAGCAAGTGTCTCATCAGTAGAGTTGATATTTTATCCTTGCTTCAACTGTAAAACAGTCTTGCACTGTTTAGCTTGTAAAAAATGACCACAGTAGCTAAAATATGACATTAATTAGGATAACATTGTTGTTGTTGTTTTTTAAACCTTTTCTATCACAGTGGACAGCTTATTCAAGTGCCATCTGGCATGCATGTTCCTTTGTTGCTCATCATTCATCACCAAAAATTATTTTCTTTTTCAATTCTTATGACTGTACTGATTGTATTGAATAAAATCCACATCTAGCATAACCAATAAAGGCTGCAAAGTGCTCTAGTGGCGAAATTGGTCAGCGCGCGGTACTTATAAGACAGTATCTGTTGAGCATTGCCGAGGTTGTGAGTTCAAGCCTCACTTGGAGCAGCTTTGTATAATGTTTTTTTTTTCCTTTTTTTATTTCATTAGTCATTGATTATAAACTGCTACCTTAATATTTAATATGATATTACAAAGGATGGAAGAAAGAAAGAAAAAACACAAACATGATTGTGCATTTAAGTTGTCAGCACACATCTGCTTTGGTTCAAATGCACTGCATATCTTCCTTCAGTCAGCCAACAAAACAGCAATGGAAAAGAATAACATACTGTTGGTAAAGCAGTTGCATCAAATTGATTTTCTGCAATATAGCAAGATAATCCATACTGACAGCTCTGGATAGTACCAGCACATTTCTTGCTGGACTTGGTAATGCAAAGAACACAGTAAACAGCTTCACTTTTTTAAAAAAATAAATAATTGACTATTAAAAACCTAACAGTCTTAAATAAGGACATCAGTAAGCACCACTGGAATAATGGATAAGGCACTGTTCTCCTAAGCCAGTGGTTGTGGGTTTAAGTCCCATCTGAGTTGGAAGTCATTACAGCAAGTGTCTCATCACTAGAGTTGATATTTTATCCTTGCTTCAACTGTAAAACAGTATTGCAGTGTTTAGCTTGTAAAAAGTGACCACAGAAGCTAAAATATGACATTAATTATGATAAAATTGTTGTTGTTGTTTTTTAAACCTTTTCTATCACAGTGGACAGCTTATTCAAGTGCCATCTGGCATGCATGTTCCTTTGTTGCTCATCATTCATCACCAAAACTGATTTTTTTTTTCAATTCTTATGACTGTACTGATTGTATTAAATAAAATCCACATCTAGCATAACCAGACAATGCTGCAAAGTGCTCCAGTGGTGCAATTGGTCAGCGCGTGGTACTTATAAGACAGTATCTGTTGAGCAATGCTGAGGTTGTGAGTTCGAGCCTCACCTGGAGCTTCTTTGTATACTGTTTTTTTCCTTTTCTTATGTCATTAGTCATTGATTATAAACTGCTACCTTAATATTTAATATGATATTACAAAGGATGGAAGAAAGAAAGAAAAAACACAAACATGATAGTGCATTTAAGTTGTCAGCACACATCTGCTTTGGTTTAAATGCACTGCATATCTTCCTTCAGTCAGCCAACAAAACAGCAATGGAAAAGATTAACATACTGTTGGTAAAGCAGTTGCATCAAATTGATTTTCTGCAATATAGCATGATAATCCATACTGACAGCTCTGGATAATACCAGCACATTTCTTGCTGGACTTGGTAATGCAAAGAACACAGTAAAAAGCTTCATATTTTTAAAAAAAATAAATAATTGACTATTAAAAACCTATCAGTCTTAAATAAGGACATCAGTAAGCACCACTGGCATAATGGATAAGGCACTGTTCTCCTAAGCCAGTGGTTGTGGGTTTAAGTCCCGTCTGAGTTGGAAGTCATTACAGCAAGTGTCTCATCAGTAGAGTTGATATTTTATCCTTGCTTCAACTGTAAAACAGTCTTGCAGTGTTTAGCTTGTAAAAAGTGACCACAGAAGCTAAAATATGACATTAATTATGATAACATTGTTGTTGTTGTTGTTGTTTTTTAAACCTTTTCTATCACCGTGGACAGCTTATTCAAGTGCCATCTGGCATGCATGTTCCTTTGTTGCTCATCATTCATCACCAAAAATTATTTTCTTTTTCAATTCTTATGACTGTACTGATTGTATTGAATAAAATCCACATCTAGCATAACCAATTAATGCTGCAAAGAGCTCCAGTGGCGCAATTGGTCAGCGCGCAGTACTTATAAAACAGGATCTGTTGAGCAAAGCCGAGGTTGTGAGTTCAAGCCTCACCTGGAGCATCTTTGTGTACTGTTTTTTTTTTCCTTTACTTATGTCATTAGTCATTGATTATAAACTGCTACCTTAATATTTAATATGATATTACAAAGGATGGAAGAAAGAAAGAAAAAACACAAACATGATTGTGCATTTAAGTTGTCAGCACACATCTGCTTTGGTTCAAATGCACTGCATATCTTCCTTCAGTCAGCCAACAAAACAGCAATGGAAAAGATTAACATACTGTTGGTAAAGCAGTTGCATCAAATTGATTTTCTGCAATATAGCATGATAATCCATACTGACAGCTCTGGATAGTACCAGCACATTTCTTGCTGGACTTGGTAATGCAAAGAACACAGTAAACAGCTTCACTTTTTCCTCAAAAATAAATAATTGACTATTAAAAACCTAACAGTCTTAAATAAGAACATCAGTAAGCACCACTGGCATAATGGATAAGTCACTGCCCTCCTAAGACAGGGGTCCAAGTTCCATATGGGGTGGAAGTCATTACAGCAAGTGTCTCATCACTAGAATTGATATTTTATCCTTGCTTCGACTGTAAAACAGTCTTGCAGTGTTTAGCTTGCAAAAAATGACCACAGAAGCTAAAATATGACATTTATTATGATAACATTGTTGTTGTTTTTTTTAAACATTTTCTATCACCGTGGACATCTTATTTAAGTACCATCTGGCATGCATGTTCCTTTGTTGCTCATCATTCATCACCAAAAATGATTTTCTTTTTCAATTCTTATGACTGTACTGATTGCATTGAATAAAATCCACATCTAGCATAACAAATCAATGTTGCAAAGCGCTCCAGTGGCGCAATTGGTCAGCGCACGGTACTTATAAGACAGTATCTGTTGAGCAATGCCGAGGTTGTGAGTTCAAGCCTCACCTGGAGCATTTTTGTATACTGTTTTTTTTCCTTTTCTTATGTCATTAGTCATTGATTATAAACTGCTACCTTAATATTTAATATGATATTACAAAGGATGGAAGAAAGAAAGAAAAAACACAAACATGATTGTGCATTTAATTTGTCAGCACACATCTGCTTTGGTTCAAATGCACTGCATATCTTCCTTCAGTCAGCCAACAAAACAGCAATGGAAAAGATTAACATACTGTTGGTAAAGCAGTTGCATCAAATTGATTTTCTGCAATATAGCATGATAATCCATACTGACAGCTCTGGATAGTACCAGCACATTTCTTGCTGGACTTGGTAATGCAAAGAACACAGTAAACAGCTTCACTTTTTTTCAAAAATAAATAATTGACTATTAAAAACCTATCAGTCTTAAATAAGGACATCAGTAAGCACCACTGGCATAATGGATAAGGCACTGTTCTCCTAAGCCAGTGTTTGTGGGTTTAAGTCCCGTCTGAGTTGGAAGTCATTACAGCAAGTGTCTCATCAGTAGAGTTGATATTTTATCCTTGCTTCAACTGTAAAACAGTCTTGCACTGTTTAGCTTGTAAAAAATGACCACAGTAGCTAAAATATGACATTAATTAGGATAACATTGTTGTTGTTGTTTTTTAAACCTTTTCTATCACAGTGGACAGCTTATTCAAGTGCTATCTGGCATGCATGTTCCTTTGTTGCTCATCATTCATCACCAAAAATTATTTTCTTTTTCAATTCTTATGACTGTACTGATTGTATTGAATAAAATCCACATCTAGCATAACCAATTAAGGCTGCAAAGTGCTCCAGTGGCGAAATTGGTCAGCGCGCGGTACTTATAAGACAGTATCTGTTGAGCATTGCCGAGGTTGTGAGTTCAAGCCTCACTTGGAGCAGCTTTGTATAATGTTTTTTTTTTCCTTTTTTTATTTCATTAGTCATTGATTATAAACTGCTACCTTAATATTTAATATGATATTACAAAGGATGGAAGAAAGAAAGAAAAAACACAAACATGATTGTGCATTTAAGTTGTCAGCACACATCTGCTTTGGTTCAAATGCACTGCATATCTTCCTTCAGTCAGCCAACAAAACAGCAATGGAAAAGATTAACATACTGTTGGTAAAGCAGTTGCATCAAATTGATTTTCTGCAATATAGCATGATAATCCATACTGACAGCTCTGGATAGTACCAGCACATTTCTTGCTGGACTTGGTAATGCAAAGAACACAGTAAACAGCTTCACTTTTTTTCAAAAATAAATAATTGACTATTAAAAACCTATCAGTCTTAAATAAGGACATCAGTAAGCACCACTGGCATAATGGATAAGGCACTGTTCTCCTAAGCCAGTGGTTGTGGGTTTAAGTCCCGTCTGAGTTGGAAGTCATTACAGCAAGTGTCTCATCAGTAGAGTTGATATTTTATCCTTGCTTCAACTGTAAAACAGTCTTGCAGTGTTTAGCTTGTAAAAAGTGACCACAGAAGCTAAAATATGACATTAATTATGATAACATTGTTGTTGTTGTTGTTTTTTAAACCTTTTCTATCTCCGTGGACAGCTTATTCAAGTGCCATCTGGCATGCATGTTCCTTTGTTGCTCATCATTCATCACCAAAAATGATTTTCTTTTTCAATTCTTATGACTGTACTGATTGTATTGAATAAAATCCACATCTAGCATAACCAATTAATGCTGCAAAGAGCTCCAGTGGCGCAATTGGTCAGCGCGCGGTACTTATAAGACAGTATCTGTTGAGCAATGCCGAGGTTGTGAGTTCAAGCCTCACCTGGAGCATCTTTGTACACTGTTTTTTTTTCCTTTTCTTATGTCATTAGTCATTGATTATAAACTGCTACCTTAATATTTAATATGATATTACAAAGGATGGAAGAAAGAAAGAAAACACACAAACATGATTGTGCATTTAAGTTGTCAGCACACATCTGCTTTGGTTCAAATGCACTGCATATCTTCCTTCAGTCAGCCAACAAAACAGCAATGGAAAAGATTAACATACTGTTGGTAAAGCAGTTGCATCAAATTGATTTTCTGCAATATAGCATGATAATCCATACTGACAGCTCTGGATACTACCAGCACATTTCTTGCTGTACTTGGTAATGCAAAGAACACAGTAAACAGCTTCACTTTTTTTCAAAAATAAATAATTGACTATTAAAAACCTATCAGTCTTAAATAAGGACATCAGTAAGCACCACTGGCATAATGGATAAGGCACTGTTCTCCTAAGCCAGTGGTTGTGGGTTTAAGTCCCGTCTGAGTTGGAAGTCATTACAGCAAGTGTCTCATCACTAGAGTTGATATTTTATCTTTGCTTCAACTGTAAAACAGTCTTGCAGTGTTTAGCTTGTAAAAAATGACCACATAAGCTAAAATATGACATTTATTATGATAACATTGTTGTTGTTGTTTTTTAAACCTTTTCTATCACCGTGGACAGCTTATTCAAGTGCCATCTGGCATGCATGTTCCTTTGTTGCTCATCATTCATCACTGAAAATGATTTTCTTTTTCAATTCTTATGAATGTACTGATTGTATTGAATAAAATCCACATCTAGCATAACCAATTAATGCTGCAAAATGCTCCAGTGGCGCAATTGATCAGCGCGCGAAACTTATAAGACAGTATCTGTTGAGCAATGCCAAGGTTGTGAGTTCAAGCCTCACTTAAAGCATCTTTGTGTACTGTTTTTTTTTTCCTTTACTTATGTCATTAGTCATTGATTATAAACTGCTACCTTAATATTTAATATGATATTACAAAGGATGGAAGAAAGAAAGAAAAAACACAAACATGATTGTGCATTTAAGTTGTCAGCACACATCTGCTTTGGTTCAAATGCACTGCATATCTTCCTTCAGTCAGCCAACAAAACAGCAATGGAAAAGATTAACATACTGTTGGTAAAGCAGTTGCATCAAATTGATTTTCTGCAATATAGCATGATAATCCATACTGACAGCTCTGGATAGTACCAGCACATTTCTTGCTGGACTTGGTAATGCAAAGAACACAGTAAACAGCTTCACTTTTTCCTCAAAAATAAATAATTGACTATTAAAAACCTAACAGTCTTAAATAAGAACATCAGTAAGCACCACTGGCATAATGGATAAGTCACTGCCCTCCTAAGACAGGGGTCCAAGTTCCATATCGGGTGGAAGTCATTACAGCAAGTGTCTCATCACTAGAATTGATATTTTATCCTTGCTTCGACTGTAAAACAGTCTTGCAGTGTTTAGCTTGCAAAAAATGACCACAGAAGCTAAAATATGACATTTATTATGATAACATTGTTGTTGTTTTTTTTAAACATTTTCTATCACCGTGGACATCTTATTTAAGTACCATCTGGCATGCATGTTCCTTTGTTGCTCATCATTCATCACCAAAAATGATTTTCTTTTTCAATTCTTATGACTGTACTGATTGCATTGAATAAAATCCACATCTAGCATAACAAATCAATGTTGCAATGCGCTCCAGTGGCGCAATTGGTCAGCGCACGTTACTTATAAGACAGTATCTGTTGAGAAATGCCGAGGTTGTGAGTTCAAGCCTCACCTGGAGCATTTTTGTATACTTTTTTTTTTTCTTTTCTTATGTCATTAGTCATTGATTATAAACTGCTACCTTAATATTTAATATGATATTACAAAGGATGGAAGAAAGAAAGAAAAAACACAAACATGATTGTGCATTTAAGTTGTCAGCACACATCTGCTTTGGTTCAAATGCACTGCATATCTTCCTTCAGTCAGCCAACAAAACAGCAATGGAAAAGATTAACATACTGTTGGTAAAGCAGTTGCATCAAATTGATTTTCTGCAATATAGCATGATAATCCATACTGACAGCTCTGGATAGTACCAGCACATTTCTTGCTGGACTTGGTAATGCAAAGAACACAGTAAACAGCTTCACTTTTTTTCAAAAATAAATAATTGACTATTAAAAACCTATCAGTCTTAAATAAGGACATCAGTAAGCACCACTGGCATAATGGATAAGGCACTGTTCTCCTAAGCCAGTGTTTGTGGGTTTAAGTCCCGTCTGAGTTGGAAGTCATTACAGCAAGTGTCTCATCACTAGAGTTGATATTTTATCCTTGCTTCAACTGTAAAACTGTCTTGCAGTGTTTAGCTTGTACAAAATGACCACAGTAGCTAAAATATGACATTAATTAGGATAACATTGTTGTTGTTGTTGTTGTTTTTTAAACCTTTTCTATCACAGTGGACAGCTTATTCAAGTGCCATCTGGCATGCATGTTCCTTTGTTGCTCATCATTCATCACCAAAAATGATTTTCTTTTTCAATTCTTATGACTGTACTGATTGTATTGAATAAAATCCACATCTAGCATAACCAATTAATGCTGCAAAGTGCTCCAGTGGCAAAATTGGTCAGCGCGCGGTACTTATAAGACAGTATCTGTTAAGCATTGCCGAGGTTGTGAGTTCAAGCCTCACTTGGAGCAGCTTTGTATAATGTTTTTTTTTCCTTTTTTTATTTCATTAGTCATTGATTATAAACTGCTACCTTAATATTTAATATGATATTACAAAGGATGGAAGAAAGAAAGAAAAAACACAAACATGATTGTGCATTTAAGTTGTCAGCACACATCTGCTTTGGTTCAAATGCACTGCATATCTTCCTTCAGTCAGCCAACAAAACAGCAATGGAAAAGATTAACATACTGTTGGTAAAGCAGTTGCATCAAATTGATTTTCTGCAATATAGCATGATAATCCATACTGACAGCTCTGGATAGTACCAGCACATTTCTTGCTGGACTTGGTAATGCAAAGAACACAGTAAACAGCTTCACTTTTTCCTCAAAAATAAATAATTGACTATTAAAAACCTAACAGTCTTAAATAAGAACATCAGTAAGCACCACTGGCATAATGGATAAGTCACTGCCCTCCTAAGACAGGGGTCCAAGTTCCATATCGGGTGGAAGTCATTACAGCAAGTGTCTCATCACTAGAATTGATATTTTATCCTTGCTTCGACTGTAAAACAGTCTTGCAGTGTTTAGCTTGCAAAAAATGACCACGGAAGCTAAAATATGACATTAATTATGATAACATTGTTGTTGTTGTTTTTTAAACCTTTTCTATCACAGTGGACAGCTTATTCAAGTGCCATCTGGCATGCATGTTCCTTTGTTGCTCATCATTCATCACCAAAAATGATTTTCTTTTTCAATTCTTATGACTGTACTGATTGTATTGAATAAAATCCACATCTAGCATAACCAATTAATGCTGTAAAGTGCTCCAGTGGCGCAATTGGTCAGCGCGCGGTACTTATAAGACAGTATCTGTTGAGCAATGCCGAGGTTGTGAGTTCAAGCCTCACCTGGAGAAGCTTTGTATAATGTTTTTTTTTCCTTTTTTTATGTCATTAGTCATTGATTATAAACTGCTACCTTAATATTTAATATGATATTACAAAGGATGGAAGAAAGAAAGAAAACACACAAACATGATTGTGCATTTAAGTTGTCAGCACACATCTGCTTTGGTTCAAATGCACTGCATATCTTCCTTCAGTCAGCCAACAAAACAGCAATGGAAAAGATTAACATACTGTTGGTAAAGCAGTTGCATCAAATTGATTTTCTGCAATATAGCATGATAATCCATACTGACAGCTCTGGATAGTACCAGCACATTTCTTGCTGGACTTGGTAATGCAAAGAACACAGTCAACAGCTTCACTTTTTCCTCAAAAATAAATAATTGACTATTAAAAACCTAACAGTCTTAAATAAGAACATCAGTAAGCACCACTGGCATAATGGATAAGTCACTGCCCTCCTAAGCCAGGGGTTCCAAGTCCCATATGGGGTGGAAGTCATTACAGCAAGTGTCTCATCACTAGAATTGATATTTTATCCTTGCTTCGACTGTAAAACAGTCTTGCAGTGTTTAGCTTGCAAAAAATGACCACAGAAGCTAAAATATGACATTTATTATGATAACATTGTTGTTGTTTTTTTTAAACATTTTCTATCACCGTGGACATCTTATTTAAGTACCATCTGGCATGCATGTTCCTTTGTTGCTCATCATTCATCACCAAAAATGATTTTCTTTTTCAATTCTTATGACTGGACTGATTGCATTGAATAAAATCCACATCTAGCATAACCAGTCAATGTTGCGAAGCGCTCCAGTGGCGCAATTGGTAAGCGTGCGGTACTTATAAGACAGTATCTGTTGAGCAATGCCGAGGTTGTGAGTTCAAGCCTCACCTGGAGCATCTTTGTATACTGATTTTTTTCCTTTTCTTATGTCATTAGTCATTGATTATAAACTTGTAGCCTTAATATTTAATATGATATTACAAAGGATGGAAGAAAGAAAGAAAACACACAAACATGATTGTGCATTTAAGTTGTCAGCACACATCTGCTTTGGTTCAAATGCACTGCATATCTTCCTTCAGTCAGCCAACAAAACAGCAATGGAAAAGAATAACATACTGTTGGTAAAGCAGTTGCATCAAATTGATTTTCTGCAATATAGCATGATAATCCATACTGACAGCTCTGGATAGTACCAGCGCATTTCTTGCTGGACTTGGTAATGCAAAGAACACAGTAAACAGCTTCAATTTTTTTTCAAAAATAAATAATTGACTATTAAAACCCTATCAGTCTTAAATAAGGACATCAGTAAGCACCACTGGCATAATGGATAAGGCACTGTTCTCCTAAGCCAGTGGTTGTGGGTTTAAGTCCCGTCTGAGTTGGAAGTCATTACAGCAAGTGTCTCATCACTAGAGTTTATATTTTATCCTTGCTTCAACTGCAAAACAGTCTTGCAGTGTTTAGCTAGTAAAAAATGACCACAGAAGCTAAAATATGACATTAATTATGATAACATTGTTGTTGTTGTTTTTTAAACCTTTTCTATCACAGTGGACAGCTTATTCAAGTGCCATCTGGTATGCATGTTCCTTTGTTGCTCATCATTCATCACCAAAAATGATTTTCTTTTTCAATTCTTATGACTGTACTGATTGTATTGAATAAAATCCACATCTAGCATAACCAATTAATGCTGCAGAGAGCTCCAGTGGCGCAATTGGTCAGCGCGCGGTACTTATAAGGCAGTATCTGTTGAGCAATGCCGAGGTTGTGAGTTCAAGCCTCACCTGGAGCATCTTTGTATACTGTTTTTTTTCCTTTTCTTATGTCATAAGTCATTGATTATAAACTGCTACCTTAATATTTAATATGATATTACAAAGGATGGAAGAAAGAAAGAAAAAACACAAACATGATTGTGCATTTAAGTTGTCAGCACACATCTGCTTTGGTTCAAATGCACTGCATATCTTCCTTCAGTCAGCCAATAAAACAGCAATGGAAAAGATTAACATACTGTTGGTAAAGCAGTTGCATCAAATTGATTTTCTGCAATATAGCATGATAATCCATACTGACAGCTCTGGATAGTACCAGCACATTTCATGCTGGACTTGGTAATGCAAAGAACACAGTAAACAGCTTCACTTTTTTCCTCAAAAATAAATGACTATTAAAAACCTATCAGTCTTAAATAAGGACATCAGTAAGCACCACTGGCATAATGGATAAGGCACTGTTCTCCTAAGCCAGTGGTTGTGGGTTTAAGTCCCGTATGAGTTGGAAGTCATTACAGCAAGTGTCTCATCACTAGAGTTTATATTTTATCCTTGCTTCAACTGTAAAACAGTCTTGCAGTGTTTAACTTGTAAAAAATGACCACGGAAGCTAAAATATGACATTAATTATGATAACATTGTTGTTGTTGTTGTTTTTTAAACCTTTTCTATCACTGTGGACAGCTTATTCAAGTGCCATCTGGCATGCATGTTCCTTTGTTGCTCATCATTCATCACCAAAAATTATTTTCTTTTTCAATTCTTATGACTGTACTGATTGTATTGAATAAAATCCACATCTAGCATAACCAATTAATGCTGCAAAGTGCTCCAGTGGCACAATTGGTCAGCGCGCGGTACTTATAAAACAGTATCTGTTGAGCAATGCCGAGGTTGTGAGTTCAAGCCTCACCTGGAGCAGCTTTGTATAATGTTTTTTTTTTCCTTTTTTTTATGTCATTAGTCATTGATTATAAACTGCTACCTTAATATTTAATATGATATTACAAAGGATGGAAGAAAGAAAGAAAGAAAGAAAGAAAGAAAGAAAGAAAGAAAGAAAGAAAGAATGAAAGAAAAAACACAAACACGATTGTGCATTTAAGTTGTCAGCACACATCTGCTTTGGTTCAAATGCACGGCATATCTTCCTTCAGTCAGCCAACAAAACAGCAATGGAAAAGATTAACATACTGTTGGTAAAGCAGTTGCATCAAATTGATTTTCTGCAATATAGCATGATAATCCATACTTACAGCTCTGGATAGTACCAGCACATTTCTTGCTGGACTTGGTAATGCAAAGAACACAGTAAACAGCTTCACTTTTTTTCAAAAATAAATAATTGACTATTAAAAACCTAACAGTCTTAAATAAGGACATCAGTAAGCACCACTGGCATAATGGATAAGGCACTGTTCTCCTAAGCCAGTGGTTGTGGGTTTAAGTCCCGTCTGAGTTGGAAGTCATTACAGCAAGTGTCTCATCACTAGAGTTGATATTTTATCCTTGCATCAACTGTAAAACAGTCTTGCAGTGTTTAGCTTGTAAAAAATGACCACAGAAGCTAAAATATGACATTAATTAGGATAACATTGTTGTTGTTGTTGTTTTTTAAACCTTTTCTATCACAGTGGACAGCTTATTCAAGTGCCATCTGGCATGCATGTTCCTTTGTTGCTCATCATTCATCACCAAAAATGATTTTCTTTTTCAATTCTTATGACTGTACTGATTGTATTGAATAAAATCCACATCTAGCATAACCAATTAATGCTGCAAAGTGCTCCAGTGGCACAATTGGTCAGCGCGCGGTACTTATAAGACAGTATCTGTTGAGCAATGCTGAGGTTGTGAGTTCAAGCCTCACTTGGAGCAGCTTTGTATAATAGTTTTTTTCCTTTTTTTATGTCATTAGTCATTGATTATAAACTGCTACCTTAATATTTAATATGATATTACAAAGGATGGAAGAAAGAAAGAAAAAACACAAACATGATTGTGCATTTAAGTTGTCAGCACACATCTGCTTTGGTTCAAATGCACTGCATATCTTCCTTCAGTCAGCCAACAAAACAGCAATGGAAAAGATTAACATACTGTTGGTAAAGCAGTTGCATCAAATTGATTTTCTGCAATATAGCATGATAATCCATACTGACAGCTCTGGATAGTACCAGCACATTTCTTGCTGGACTTGGTAATGCAAAGAACACAGTCAACAGCTTCACTTTTTCCTCAAAAATAAATAATTGACTATTAAAAACCTAACAGTCTTAAATAAGAACATCAGTAAGCACCACTGGCATAATGGATAAGTCACTGCCCTCCTAAGCCAGGGGTTCCAAGTCCCATATGGGGTGGAAGTCATTACAGCAAGTGTCTCATCACTAGAATTGATATTTTATCCTTGCTTCGACTGTAAAACAGTCTTGCAGTGTTTAGCTTGCAAAAAATGACCACAGAAGCTAAAATATGACATTTATTATGATAACATTGTTGTTGTTTTTTTAAACATTTTCTATCACCGTGGACATCTTATTTAAGTACCATCTGGCATGCATGTTCCTTTGTTGCTCATCATTCATCACCAAAAATGATTTTCTTTTTAAATTCTTATGACTGTACTGATTGCATTGAATAAAATCCACATCTAGCATAACAAATCAATGTTGCAAAGCGCTCCAGTGGCGCAGTTGGTCATCACGTGGTACTTATAAGACAGTATCTGTTGAGTAATGCCAAGGTTGTGAGTTCAAGCCTCACCTGGAGCATCTTTGTATACTGTTTTTTTTCCTTTTCTTATGTCATTAGGCATTGATTATAAACTTGTAGCCTTAATATTTAATATGATATTACAAAGGATGGAAGAAAGAAAGAAAACACACAAACATGATTGTGCATTTAAGTTGTCAGCACACATCTGCTTTGATTCAAATGCATTGCATATCTTCCTTCAGTCAGCTAACAAAACAGCAATGGAAAAGAATAACATACTGTTGGTAAAGCAGTTGCATCAAATTGATTTTCTGCAATATAGCATGATAATCCATACTGACAGCTCTGGATAGTACCAGCACATTTCTTGCTGGACTTGGTAATGCAAAGAACACAGTAAACAGCTTCAATTTTTTTTCAAAAATAAATAATTGACTATTAAAACCCTATCAGTCTTAAATAAGGACATCAGTAAGCACCATGTGCATAATGGATAAGGCACTGTTCTCCTAAGCCAGTGGTTGTGGGTTTAAGTCCCGTCTGAGTTGGAAGTCATTACAGCAAGTGTCTCATCACTAGAGTTGATATTTTATCCTTGCTTCAACTGTAAAACAGTCTTGCAGTGTTTAGCTTGTAAAAAATGACCACAGAAGCTAAAATATGACATTAATTATGATAACATTGTTGTTTTTGTTTTTTAAACCTTTTCTATCACAGTGGACAGCTTATTCAAGTGCCATCTGGCATGCATGTTCCTTTGTTGCTCATCATTCATCACCAAAAATGATTTTCTTTTTCAATTCTTATGACTGTACTGATTGTATTGAATAAAATCCACATCTAGCATAACCAATTAATGCTGCAAAGTGCTCCAGTGGCGCAATTGGTCAGCGCGCGAAACTTATAAGACAGTATCTGTTGAGCAATGCCAAGGTTGTGAGGTCAAGCCTCACCTGGAGCATCTTTGTATACTATTTTTTTTCCTTTTCTTATGTCACTAGTCATTGAATATAAACTGCTACCTTAATATTTAATATGATATTACAAAGGATGGAAGAAAGAAAGAAAAAACACAAACATGATTGTGCATTTAAGTTGTCAGCACACATCTGCTTTGGTTCAAATGCACTGCATATCTTCCTTCAGTCAGCCAACAAAACAGCAATGGAAAAGATTAACATACTGTTGGTAAAGCAGTTGCATCAAATTGATTTTCTGCAATATAGCATGATAATCCATACTGACAGCTCTGGATAGTACCAGCACATTTCTTGCTGGACTTGGTAATGCAAAGAACACAGTAAACAGCTTCACTTTTTTCAAAAATAAATAATTGACTATTAAAAACCTATCAGTCTTAAATAAGGACATCAGTAAGCACCACTGGCATAATGGATAAGGCACTGTACTCCTAAGCCAGTGGTTGTGGGTTTAAGTCCCGTCTGAGTTGGAAGTCATTACAGCAAGTGTCTCATCACTAGAGTTGATATTTTATCCTTGCTTCAACTGTAAAACAGTCTTGCAGTGTTTAGCTTGTAAAAAATGACCACAGAAGCTAAAATATGACATTAATTATGATAACATTGTTGTTTTTGTTGTTGTTTTTTAAACCTTTTCTATCACTGTGGACAGCTTATTCAAGTGCCATCTGGCATGCATGTTCCTTTGTTGCTCATCATTCATCACCAAAAATGATTTTCTTTTTCAATTCTTATGACTGTACTGATTGTATTGAATAAAATCCACATCTAGCATAACCAATTAATGCTGCAAAGTGCTCCAGTGGCAAAATTGGTCAGCGCGCGGTACTTATAAGACAGTATCTGTTAAGCATTGCCGAGGTTGTGAGTTCAAGCCTCACTTGGAGCAGCTTTGTATAATGTTTTTTTTTCCTTTTTTTATTTCATTAGTCATTGATTATAAACTGCTACCTTAATATTTAATATGATATTACAAAGGATGGAAGAAAGAAAGAAAAAACACAAACATGATTGTGCATTTAAGTTGTCAGCACACATCTGCTTTGGTTCAAATGCACTGCATATCTTCCTTCAGTCAGCCAACAAAACAGCAATGGAAAAGATTAACATACTGTTGGTAAAGCAGTTGCATCAAATTGATTTTCTGCAATATAGCATGATAATCCATACTGACAGCTCTGGATAGTACCAGCACATTTCTTGCTGGACTTGGTAATGCAAAGAACACAGTAAACAGCTTCACTTTTTCCTCAAAAATAAATAATTGACTATTAAAAACCTAACAGTCTTAAATAAGAACATCAGTAAGCACCACTGGCATAATGGATAAGTCACTGCCCTCCTAAGACAGGGGTCCAAGTTCCATATCGGGTGGAAGTCATTACAGCAAGTGTCTCATCACTAGAATTGATATTTTATCCTTGCTTCGACTGTAAAACAGTCTTGCAGTGTTTAGCTTGCAAAAAATGACCACGGAAGCTAAAATATGACATTAATTATGATAACATTGTTGTTGTTGTTTTTTAAACCTTTTCTATCACAGTGGACAGCTTATTCAAGTGCCATCTGGCATGCATGTTCCTTTGTTGCTCATCATTCATCACCAAAAATGATTTTCTTTTTCAATTCTTATGACTGTACTGATTGTATTGAATAAAATCCACATCTAGCATAACCAATTAATGCTGTAAAGTGCTCCAGTGGCGCAATTGGTCAGCGCGCGGTACTTATAAGACAGTATCTGTTGAGCAATGCCGAGGTTGTGAGTTCAAGCCTCACCTGGAGAAGCTTTGTATAATGTTTTTTTTTCCTTTTTTTATGTCATTAGTCATTGATTATAAACTGCTACCTTAATATTTAATATGATATTACAAAGGATGGAAGAAAGAAAGAAAACACACAAACATGATTGTGCATTTAAGTTGTCAGCACACATCTGCTTTGGTTCAAATGCACTGCATATCTTCCTTCAGTCAGCCAACAAAACAGCAATGGAAAAGATTAACATACTGTTGGTAAAGCAGTTGCATCAAATTGATTTTCTGCAATATAGCATGATAATCCATACTGACAGCTCTGGATAGTACCAGCACATTTCTTGCTGGACTTGGTAATGCAAAGAACACAGTCAACAGCTTCACTTTTTCCTCAAAAATAAATAATTGACTATTAAAAACCTAACAGTCTTAAATAAGAACATCAGTAAGCACCACTGGCATAATGGATAAGTCACTGCCCTCCTAAGCCAGGGGTTCCAAGTCCCATATGGGGTGGAAGTCATTACAGCAAGTGTCTCATCACTAGAATTGATATTTTATCCTTGCTTCGACTGTAAAACAGTCTTGCAGTGTTTAGCTTGCAAAAAATGACCACAGAAGCTAAAATATGACATTTATTATGATAACATTGTTGTTGTTTTTTTTAAACATTTTCTATCACCGTGGACATCTTATTTAAGTACCATCTGGCATGCATGTTCCTTTGTTGCTCATCATTCATCACCAAAAATGATTTTCTTTTTCAATTCTTATGACTGGACTGATTGCATTGAATAAAATCCACATCTAGCATAACCAGTCAATGTTGCGAAGCGCTCCAGTGGCGCAATTGGTAAGCGTGCGGTACTTATAAGACAGTATCTGTTGAGCAATGCCGAGGTTGTGAGTTCAAGCCTCACCTGGAGCATCTTTGTATACTGATTTTTTTCCTTTTCTTATGTCATTAGTCATTGATTATAAACTTGTAGCCTTAATATTTAATATGATATTACAAAGGATGGAAGAAAGAAAGAAAACACACAAACATGATTGTGCATTTAAGTTGTCAGCACACATCTGCTTTGGTTCAAATGCACTGCATATCTTCCTTCAGTCAGCCAACAAAACAGCAATGGAAAAGAATAACATACTGTTGGTAAAGCAGTTGCATCAAATTGATTTTCTGCAATATAGCATGATAATCCATACTGACAGCTCTGGATAGTACCAGCGCATTTCTTGCTGGACTTGGTAATGCAAAGAACACAGTAAACAGCTTCAATTTTTTTTCAAAAATAAATAATTGACTATTAAAACCCTATCAGTCTTAAATAAGGACATCAGTAAGCACCACTGGCATAATGGATAAGGCACTGTTCTCCTAAGCCAGTGGTTGTGGGTTTAAGTCCCGTCTGAGTTGGAAGTCATTACAGCAAGTGTCTCATCACTAGAGTTTATATTTTATCCTTGCTTCAACTGCAAAACAGTCTTGCAGTGTTTAGCTAGTAAAAAATGACCACAGAAGCTAAAATATGACATTAATTATGATAACATTGTTGTTGTTGTTTTTTAAACCTTTTCTATCACAGTGGACAGCTTATTCAAGTGCCATCTGGTATGCATGTTCCTTTGTTGCTCATCATTCATCACCAAAAATGATTTTCTTTTTCAATTCTTATGACTGTACTGATTGTATTGAATAAAATCCACATCTAGCATAACCAATTAATGCTGCAGAGAGCTCCAGTGGCGCAATTGGTCAGCGCGCGGTACTTATAAGGCAGTATCTGTTGAGCAATGCCGAGGTTGTGAGTTCAAGCCTCACCTGGAGCATCTTTGTATACTGTTTTTTTTCCTTTTCTTATGTCATAAGTCATTGATTATAAACTGCTACCTTAATATTTAATATGATATTACAAAGGATGGAAGAAAGAAAGAAAAAACACAAACATGATTGTGCATTTAAGTTGTCAGCACACATCTGCTTTGGTTCAAATGCACTGCATATCTTCCTTCAGTCAGCCAATAAAACAGCAATGGAAAAGATTAACATACTGTTGGTAAAGCAGTTGCATCAAATTGATTTTCTGCAATATAGCATGATAATCCATACTGACAGCTCTGGATAGTACCAGCACATTTCATGCTGGACTTGGTAATGCAAAGAACACAGTAAACAGCTTCACTTTTTTCCTCAAAAATAAATGACTATTAAAAACCTATCAGTCTTAAATAAGGACATCAGTAAGCACCACTGGCATAATGGATAAGGCACTGTTCTCCTAAGCCAGTGGTTGTGGGTTTAAGTCCCGTATGAGTTGGAAGTCATTACAGCAAGTGTCTCATCACTAGAGTTTATATTTTATCCTTGCTTCAACTGTAAAACAGTCTTGCAGTGTTTAACTTGTAAAAAATGACCACGGAAGCTAAAATATGACATTAATTATGATAACATTGTTGTTGTTGTTGTTTTTTAAACCTTTTCTATCACTGTGGACAGCTTATTCAAGTGCCATCTGGCATGCATGTTCCTTTGTTGCTCATCATTCATCACCAAAAATTATTTTCTTTTTCAATTCTTATGACTGTACTGATTGTATTGAATAAAATCCACATCTAGCATAACCAATTAATGCTGCAAAGTGCTCCAGTGGCACAATTGGTCAGCGCGCGGTACTTATAAAACAGTATCTGTTGAGCAATGCCGAGGTTGTGAGTTCAAGCCTCACCTGGAGCAGCTTTGTATAATGTTTTTTTTTTCCTTTTTTTTATGTCATTAGTCATTGATTATAAACTGCTACCTTAATATTTAATATGATATTACAAAGGATGGAAGAAAGAAAGAAAGAAAGAAAGAAAGAAAGAAAGAAAGAAAGAAAGAAAGAAAGAAAGAATGAAAGAAAAAACACAAACACGATTGTGCATTTAAGTTGTCAGCACACATCTGCTTTGGTTCAAATGCACGGCATATCTTCCTTCAGTCAGCCAACAAAACAGCAATGGAAAAGATTAACATACTGTTGGTAAAGCAGTTGCATCAAATTGATTTTCTGCAATATAGCATGATAATCCATACTTACAGCTCTGGATAGTACCAGCACATTTCTTGCTGGACTTGGTAATGCAAAGAACACAGTAAACAGCTTCACTTTTTTTCAAAAATAAATAATTGACTATTAAAAACCTAACAGTCTTAAATAAGGACATCAGTAAGCACCACTGGCATAATGGATAAGGCACTGTTCTCCTAAGCCAGTGGTTGTGGGTTTAAGTCCCGTCTGAGTTGGAAGTCATTACAGCAAGTGTCTCATCACTAGAGTTGATATTTTATCCTTGCATCAACTGTAAAACAGTCTTGCAGTGTTTAGCTTGTAAAAAATGACCACAGAAGCTAAAATATGACATTAATTAGGATAACATTGTTGTTGTTGTTGTTTTTTAAACCTTTTCTATCACAGTGGACAGCTTATTCAAGTGCCATCTGGCATGCATGTTCCTTTGTTGCTCATCATTCATCACCAAAAATGATTTTCTTTTTCAATTCTTATGACTGTACTGATTGTATTGAATAAAATCCACATCTAGCATAACCAATTAATGCTGCAAAGTGCTCCAGTGGCACAATTGGTCAGCGCGCGGTACTTATAAGACAGTATCTGTTGAGCAATGCTGAGGTTGTGAGTTCAAGCCTCACTTGGAGCAGCTTTGTATAATAGTTTTTTTCCTTTTTTTATGTCATTAGTCATTGATTATAAACTGCTACCTTAATATTTAATATGATATTACAAAGGATGGAAGAAAGAAAGAAAAAACACAAACATGATTGTGCATTTAAGTTGTCAGCACACATCTGCTTTGGTTCAAATGCACTGCATATCTTCCTTCAGTCAGCCAACAAAACAGCAATGGAAAAGATTAACATACTGTTGGTAAAGCAGTTGCATCAAATTGATTTTCTGCAATATAGCATGATAATCCATACTGACAGCTCTGGATAGTACCAGCACATTTCTTGCTGGACTTGGTAATGCAAAGAACACAGTCAACAGCTTCACTTTTTCCTCAAAAATAAATAATTGACTATTAAAAACCTAACAGTCTTAAATAAGAACATCAGTAAGCACCACTGGCATAATGGATAAGTCACTGCCCTCCTAAGCCAGGGGTTCCAAGTCCCATATGGGGTGGAAGTCATTACAGCAAGTGTCTCATCACTAGAATTGATATTTTATCCTTGCTTCGACTGTAAAACAGTCTTGCAGTGTTTAGCTTGCAAAAAATGACCACAGAAGCTAAAATATGACATTTATTATGATAACATTGTTGTTGTTTTTTTAAACATTTTCTATCACCGTGGACATCTTATTTAAGTACCATCTGGCATGCATGTTCCTTTGTTGCTCATCATTCATCACCAAAAATGATTTTCTTTTTAAATTCTTATGACTGTACTGATTGCATTGAATAAAATCCACATCTAGCATAACAAATCAATGTTGCAAAGCGCTCCAGTGGCGCAGTTGGTCATCACGTGGTACTTATAAGACAGTATCTGTTGAGTAATGCCAAGGTTGTGAGTTCAAGCCTCACCTGGAGCATCTTTGTATACTGTTTTTTTTCCTTTTCTTATGTCATTAGGCATTGATTATAAACTTGTAGCCTTAATATTTAATATGATATTACAAAGGATGGAAGAAAGAAAGAAAACACACAAACATGATTGTGCATTTAAGTTGTCAGCACACATCTGCTTTGATTCAAATGCATTGCATATCTTCCTTCAGTCAGCTAACAAAACAGCAATGGAAAAGAATAACATACTGTTGGTAAAGCAGTTGCATCAAATTGATTTTCTGCAATATAGCATGATAATCCATACTGACAGCTCTGGATAGTACCAGCACATTTCTTGCTGGACTTGGTAATGCAAAGAACACAGTAAACAGCTTCAATTTTTTTTCAAAAATAAATAATTGACTATTAAAACCCTATCAGTCTTAAATAAGGACATCAGTAAGCACCATGTGCATAATGGATAAGGCACTGTTCTCCTAAGCCAGTGGTTGTGGGTTTAAGTCCCGTCTGAGTTGGAAGTCATTACAGCAAGTGTCTCATCACTAGAGTTGATATTTTATCCTTGCTTCAACTGTAAAACAGTCTTGCAGTGTTTAGCTTGTAAAAAATGACCACAGAAGCTAAAATATGACATTAATTATGATAACATTGTTGTTTTTGTTTTTTAAACCTTTTCTATCACAGTGGACAGCTTATTCAAGTGCCATCTGGCATGCATGTTCCTTTGTTGCTCATCATTCATCACCAAAAATGATTTTCTTTTTCAATTCTTATGACTGTACTGATTGTATTGAATAAAATCCACATCTAGCATAACCAATTAATGCTGCAAAGTGCTCCAGTGGCGCAATTGGTCAGCGCGCGAAACTTATAAGACAGTATCTGTTGAGCAATGCCAAGGTTGTGAGGTCAAGCCTCACCTGGAGCATCTTTGTATACTATTTTTTTTCCTTTTCTTATGTCACTAGTCATTGAATATAAACTGCTACCTTAATATTTAATATGATATTACAAAGGATGGAAGAAAGAAAGAAAAAACACAAACATGATTGTGCATTTAAGTTGTCAGCACACATCTGCTTTGGTTCAAATGCACTGCATATCTTCCTTCAGTCAGCCAACAAAACAGCAATGGAAAAGATTAACATACTGTTGGTAAAGCAGTTGCATCAAATTGATTTTCTGCAATATAGCATGATAATCCATACTGACAGCTCTGGATAGTACCAGCACATTTCTTGCTGGACTTGGTAATGCAAAGAACACAGTAAACAGCTTCACTTTTTTCAAAAATAAATAATTGACTATTAAAAACCTATCAGTCTTAAATAAGGACATCAGTAAGCACCACTGGCATAATGGATAAGGCACTGTACTCCTAAGCCAGTGGTTGTGGGTTTAAGTCCCGTCTGAGTTGGAAGTCATTACAGCAAGTGTCTCATCACTAGAGTTGATATTTTATCCTTGCTTCAACTGTAAAACAGTCTTGCAGTGTTTAGCTTGTAAAAAATGACCACAGAAGCTAAAATATGACATTAATTATGATAACATTGTTGTTTTTGTTGTTGTTTTTTAAACCTTTTCTATCACTGTGGACAGCTTATTCAAGTGCCATCTGGCATGCATGTTCCTTTGTTGCTCATCATTCATCACCAAAAATGATTTTCTTTTTCAATTCTTATGACTGTACTGATTGTATTGAATAAAATCCACATCTAGCATAACCAATTAATGCTGCAAAGTGCTCCAGTGGCGCAATTGGTCAGCGCGCGGTATTTATAAGACAGTATCTGTTGAGCAATGCCGAGGTTGTGAGTTCAAGCCTCACCTGGAGCATCTTTGTATACTGTTTTTTTTTCCTTTTCTTAAGTCATTAGTCATTGATTATAAACTGCTACCTTAATATTTAATATGATATTACAAAGGATGGAAGAAAGAAAGAAAAAACACAAACATGATTGTGCATTTAAGTTGTCAGCACACATCTGCTTTGGTTCAAATGCACTGCATATCTTCCTTCAGTCAGCCAACAAAACAGCAATGGAAAAGATTAACATACTGTTGGTAAAGCAGTTGCATCAAATTGATTTTCTGCAATATAGCATGATAATCCATACTGACAGCTCTGGATAGTACCAGCACATTTCTTGCTGGACTTGGTAATGCAAAGAACACAGTCAACAGCTTCACTTTTTCCTCAAAAATAAATAATTGACTATTAAAAACCTAACAGTCTTAAATAAGAACATCAGTAAGCACCACTGGCATAATGGATAAGTCACTGCCCTCCTAAGACAGGGGGTCCAAGTTCCATATGGGGTGGAAGTCATTACAGCAAGTGTCTCATCAATAGAATTGATATTTTATCCTTGCTTCGACTGTAAAACAGTCTTGCAGTGTTTAGCTTGCAAAAAATGACCACAGAAGCTAAAATATGACATTTATTATGATAACATTGTTGTTGTTTTTTTTAAACATTTTCTATCACCGTGGACATCTTATTTAAGTACCATCTGGCATGCATGTTCCTTTGTTGCTCATCGTTCATCACCAAAAATTATTTTCTTTTTCAATTCTTATGACTGTACTGATTGCATTGAATAAAATCCACATCTAGCATAACCAATCAATGTTGCAAAGTGCTCCAGTGGCGCAGTTGGTCAGCACGCGGTACTTATAAGACAGTATCTGTTGAGCAATGCCAAGGTTGTGAGTTCAAGCCTCACCTGGAGCATCTTTGTAAACTGTTTTTTTTTCCTTTTCTTATGTCATTAGTCATTGATTATAAACTTGTAGCCTTAATATTTAATATGATATTACAAAGGATGGAAGAAAGAAAGAAAACACACAAACATGATTGTGCATTTAAGTTGTCAGCACACATCTGACTTGATTCAAATGCACTGCATATCTTCCTTCAGTCAGCCAACAAAACAGCAATGGAAAAGAATAACATACTGTTGGTAAAGCAGCTGCATCAAATTGATTTTCTGCAATATAGCATGATAATCCATACTGACAGCTCTGGATAGTACCAGCACATTTCTTGCTGGACTTGGTAATGCAAAGAACACAGTAAACAGCTTCAATTTTGTTTCAAAAATAAATAATTGACTATTAAAACCCTATCAGTCTTAAATAAGGACATCAGTAAGCACCACTGGCATAATGAATAAGGCACTGTTCTCCTAAGCCAGTGGTTGTGGGTTTAAGTCCCGTCTGAGTTGGAAGTCATTACAGCAAGTGTCTCATCACTAGAGTTTATATTTTATCCTTGCTTCAACTGTAAAACAGTCCTGCAGTGTTTAGCTTGTAAAAAATGACCACAGAAGCTAAAATATGACATTAATTATGATAACATTGTTGTTGTTGTTTTTTAAACCTTTTCTATCACAGTGGACAGCTTATTCAAGTGCCATCTGGCATGCATGTTCCTTTGTTGCTCATCATTCATCACCAAAAATGATTTTCTTTTTCAATTCTTATGACTGTACTGATTGTATTGAATAAAATCCACATCTAGCATAACCAATTAATGCTGCAAAGTGCTCCAGTGGCGCAATTGGTCAGCGCGCGAAACTTATAAGACAGTATCTGTTGAGCAATGCCAAGGTTGTGAGGTCAAGCCTCACCTGGAGCATCTTTGTATACTATTTTTTTTCCTTTTCTTATGTCATTAGTCATTGAATATAAAGTGCTACCTTAATATTTAATATGATATTACAAAGGATGGAAGAAAGAAAGAAAAAACACAAACATGATTGTGCATTTAAGTTGTCAGCACACATCTGCTTTGGTTCAAATGCACTGCATATCTTCCTTCAGTCAGCTAACAAAACAGCAATGGAAAAGATTAACATACTGTTGGTAAAGCAGTTGCATCAAATTGATTTTCTGCAATATAGCATGATAATCCATACTGACAGCTCTGGATAGTACCAGCACATTTCTTGCTGGACTTGGTAATGCAAAGAACACAGTAAACAGCTTCACTTTTTTCAAAAATAAATAATTGACTATTAAAAACCTATCAGTCTTAAATAAGGACATCAGTAAGCACCACTGGCATAATGGATAAGGCACTGTACTCCTAAGCCAGTGGTTGTGGGTTTAAGTCCCGTCTGAGTTGGAAGTCATTACAGCAAGTGTCTCATCACTAGAGTTGATATTTTATCCTTGCTTCAACTGTAAAACAGTCTTGCAGTGTTTAGCTTGTAAAAAATGACCACAGAAGCTAAAATATGACATTAATTATGATAACATTGTTGTTTTTGTTGTTGTTTTTTAAACCTTTTCTATCACTGTGGACAGCTTATTCAAGTGCCATTTGGCATGCATGTTCCTTTGTTGCTCATCATTCATCACCAAAAATGATTTTCTTTTTCAATTCTTATGACTGTACTGATTGTATTGAATAAAATCCACATCTAGCATAACCAATTAATGCTGCAAAGTGCTCCAGTGGCGCAATTGGTCAGCGCGCGGTATTTATAATACAGTATCTGTTGAGCAATGCCGAGGTTGTGAGTTCAAGCCTCACCTGAAGCATCTTTGTATACTGTTTTTTTTTCCTTTTCTTAAGTCATTAGTCATTGATTATAAACTGCTACCTTAATATTTAATATGATATTACAAAGGATGGAAGAAAGAAAGAAAAAACACAAACATGATTGTGCATTTAAGTTGTCAGCACACATCTGCTTTGGTTCAAATGCACTGCATATCTTCCTTCAGTCAGCCAACAAAACAGCAATGGAAAAGATTAACATACTGTTGGTAAAGCAGTTGCATCAAATTGATTTTCTGCAATATAGCATGATAATCCATACTGACAGCTCTGGATAGTACCAGCACATTTCTTGCTGGACTTGGTAATGCAAAGAACACAGTCAACAGCTTCACTTTTTCCTCAAAAATAAATAATTGACTATTAAAAACCTAACAGTCTTAAATAAGAACATCAGTAAGCACCACTGGCATAATGGATAAGTCACTGCCCTCCTAAGCCAGGGGTTCCAAGTCCCATATGGGGTGGAAGTCATTACAGCAAGTGTCTCATCACTAGAATTGATATTTTATCCTTGCTTCGACTGTAAAACAGTCTTGCAGTGTTTAGCTTGCAAAAAATGACCACAGAAGCTAAAATATGACATTTATTATGATAACATTGTTGTTGTTTTTTTAAACATTTTCTATCACCGTGGACATCTTATTTAAGTACCATCTGGCATGCATGTTCCTTTGTTGCTCATCATTCATCACCAAAAATGATTTTCTTTTTAAATTCTTATGACTGTACTGATTGCATTGAATAAAATCCACATCTAGCATAACAAATCAATGTTGCAAAGCGCTCCAGTGGCGCAGTTGGTCATCACGTGGTACTTATAATGACAGTATCTGTTGAGTAATGCCAAGGTTGTGAGTTCAAGCCTCACCTGGAGCATCTTTGTATACTGTTTTTTTTTCCTTTTCTTATGTCATTAGGCATTGATTATAAACTTGTAGCCTTAATATTTAATATGATATTACAAAGGATGGAAGAAAGAAAGAAAACACACAAACATGATTGTGCATTTAAGTTGTCAGCACACATCTGCTTTGATTCAAATGCATTGCATATCTTCCTTCAGTCAGCTAACAAAACAGCAATGGAAAAGAATAACATACTGTTGGTAAAGCAGTTGCATCAAATTGATTTTCTGCAATATAGCATGATAATCCATACTGACAGCTCTGGATAGTACCAGCACATTTCTTGCTGGACTTGGTAATGCAAAGAACACAGTAAACAGCTTCAATTTTTTTTCAAAAATAAATAATTGACTATTAAAACCCTATCAGTCTTAAATAAGGACATCAGTAAGCACCATGTGCATAATGGATAAGGCACTGTTCTCCTAAGCCAGTGGTTGTGGGTTTAAGTCCCGTCTGAGTTGGAAGTCATTACAGCAAGTGTCTCATCACTAGAGTTGATATTTTATCCTTGCTTCAACTGTAAAACAGTCTTGCAGTGTTTAGCTTGTAAAAAATGACCACAGAAGCTAAAATATGACATTAATTATGATAACATTGTTGTTTTTGTTTTTTAAACCTTTTCTATCACAGTGGACAGCTTATTCAAGTGCCATCTGGCATGCATGTTCCTTTGTTGCTCATCATTCATCACCAAAAATGATTTTCTTTTTCAATTCTTATGACTGTACTGATTGTATTGAATAAAATCCACATCTAGCATAACCAATTAATGCTGCAAAGTGCTCCAGTGGCGCAATTGGTCAGCACGCGAAACTTATAAGACAGTATCTGTTGAGCAATGCCAAGGTTGTGAGGTCAAGCCTCACCTGGAGCATCTTTGTATACTATTTTTTTTCCTTTTCTTATGTCATTAGTCATTGAATATAAACTGCTACCTTAATATTTAATATGATATTACAAAGGATGGAAGAAAGAAAGAAAAAACACAAACATGATTGTGCATTTAAGTTGTCAGCACACATCTGCTTTGGTTCAAATGCACTGCATATCTTCCTTCAGTCAGCCAACAAAACAGCAATGGAAAAGATTAACATACTGTTGGTAAAGCAGTTGCATCAAATTGATTTTCTGCAATATAGCATGATAATCCATACTGACAGCTCTGGATAGTACCAGCACATTTCTTGCTGGACTTGGTAATGCAAAGAACACAGTAAACAGCTTCACTTTTTTCAAAAATAAATAATTGACTATTAAAAACCTATCAGTCTTAAATAAGGACATCAGTAAGCACCACTGGCATAATGGATAAGGCACTGTACTCCTAAGCCAGTGGTTGTGGGTTTAAGTCCCGTCTGAGTTGGAAGTCATTACAGCAAGTGTCTCATCACTAGAGTTGATATTTTATCCTTGCTTCAACTGTAAAACAGTCTTGCAGTGTTTAGCTTGTAAAAAATGACCACAGAAGCTAAAATATGACATTAATTATGATAACATTGTTGTTTTTGTTGTTGTTTTTTAAACCTTTTCTATCACTGTGGACAGCTTATTCAAGTGCCATCTGGCATGCATGTTCCTTTGTTGCTCATCATTCATCACCAAAAATGATTTTCTTTTTCAATTCTTATGACTGTACTGATTGTATTGAATAAAATCCACATCTAGCATAACCAATTAATGCTGCAAAGTGCTCCAGTGGCGCAATTGGTCAGCGCGCGGTATTTATAAGACAGTATCTGTTGAGCAATGCCGAGGTTGTGAGTTCAAGCCTCACCTGGAGCATCTTTGTATACTGTTTTTTTTTCCTTTTCTTAAGTCATTAGTCATTGATTATAAACTGCTACCTTAATATTTAATATGATATTACAAAGGATGGAAGAAAGAAAGAAAAAACACAAACATGATTGTGCATTTAAGTTGTCAGCACACATCTGCTTTGGTTCAAATGCACTGCATATCTTCCTTCAGTCAGCCAACAAAACAGCAATGGAAAAGATTAACATACTGTTGGTAAAGCAGTTGCATCAAATTGATTTTCTGCAATATAGCATGATAATCCATACTGACAGCTCTGGATAGTACCAGCACATTTCTTGCTGGACTTGGTAATGCAAAGAACACAGTCAACAGCTTCACTTTTTCCTCAAAAATAAATAATTGACTATTAAAAACCTAACAGTCTTAAATAAGAACATCAGTAAGCACCACTGGCATAATGGATAAGTCACTGCCCTCCTAAGACAGGGGGTCCAAGTTCCATATGGGGTGGAAGTCATTACAGCAAGTGTCTCATCACTAGAATTGATATTTTATCCTTGCTTCGACTGTAAAACAGTCTTGCAGTGTTTAGCTTGCAAAAAATGACCACAGAAGCTAAAATATGACATTTATTATGATAACATTGTTGTTGTTTTTTTTAAACATTTTCTATCACCGTGGACATCTTATTTAAGTACCATCTGGCATGCATGTTCCTTTGTTGCTCATCGTTCATCACCAAAAATTATTTTCTTTTTCAATTCTTATGACTGTACTGATTGCATTGAATAAAATCCACATCTAGCATAACCAATCAATGTTGCAAAGTGCTCCAGTGGCGCAGTTGGTCAGCACGCGGTACTTATAAGACAGTATCTGTTGAGCAATGCCAAGGTTGTGAGTTCAAGCCTCACCTGGAGCATCTTTGTAAACTGTTTTTTTTTCCTTTTCTTATGTCATTAGTCATTGATTATAAACTTGTAGCCTTAATATTTAATATGATATTACAAAGGATGGAAGAAAGAAAGAAAACACACAAACATGATTGTGCATTTAAGTTGTCAGCACACATCTGACTTGATTCAAATGCACTGCATATCTTCCTTCAGTCAGCCAACAAAACAGCAATGGAAAAGAATAACATACTGTTGGTAAAGCAGCTGCATCAAATTGATTTTCTGCAATATAGCATGATAATCCATACTGACAGCTCTGGATAGTACCAGCACATTTCTTGCTGGACTTGGTAATGCAAAGAACACAGTAAACAGCTTCAATTTTGTTTCAAAAATAAATAATTGACTATTAAAACCCTATCAGTCTTAAATAAGGACATCAGTAAGCACCACTGGCATAATGAATAAGGCACTGTTCTCCTAAGCCAGTGGTTGTGGGTTTAAGTCCCGTCTGAGTTGGAAGTCATTACAGCAAGTGTCTCATCACTAGAGTTTATATTTTATCCTTGCTTCAACTGTAAAACAGTCCTGCAGTGTTTAGCTTGTAAAAAATGACCACAGAAGCTAAAATATGACATTAATTATGATAACATTGTTGTTGTTGTTTTTTAAACCTTTTCTATCACAGTGGACAGCTTATTCAAGTGCCATCTGGCATGCATGTTCCTTTGTTGCTCATCATTCATCACCAAAAATGATTTTCTTTTTCAATTCTTATGACTGTACTGATTGTATTGAATAAAATCCACATCTAGCATAACCAATTAATGCTGCAAAGTGCTCCAGTGGCGCAATTGGTCAGCGCGCGAAACTTATAAGACAGTATCTGTTGAGCAATGCCAAGGTTGTGAGGTCAAGCCTCACCTGGAGCATCTTTGTATACTATTTTTTTTCCTTTTCTTATGTCATTAGTCATTGAATATAAAGTGCTACCTTAATATTTAATATGATATTACAAAGGATGGAAGAAAGAAAGAAAAAACACAAACATGATTGTGCATTTAAGTTGTCAGCACACATCTGCTTTGGTTCAAATGCACTGCATATCTTCCTTCAGTCAGCTAACAAAACAGCAATGGAAAAGATTAACATACTGTTGGTAAAGCAGTTGCATCAAATTGATTTTCTGCAATATAGCATGATAATCCATACTGACAGCTCTGGATAGTACCAGCACATTTCTTGCTGGACTTGGTAATGCAAAGAACACAGTAAACAGCTTCACTTTTTTCAAAAATAAATAATTGACTATTAAAAACCTATCAGTCTTAAATAAGGACATCAGTAAGCACCACTGGCATAATGGATAAGGCACTGTACTCCTAAGCCAGTGGTTGTGGGTTTAGGTCCCGTCTGAGTTGGAAGTCATTACAGCAAGTGTCTCATCACTAGAGTTGATATTTTATCCTTGCTTCAACTGTAAAACAGTCTTGCAGTGTTTAGCTTGTAAAAAATGACCACAGAAGCTAAAATATGACATTAATTATGATAACATTGTTGTTTTTGTTGTTGTTTTTTAAACCTTTTCTATCACTGTGGACAGCTTATTCAAGTGCCATTTGGCATGCATGTTCCTTTGTTGCTCATCATTCATCACCAAAAATGATTTTCTTTTTCAATTCTTATGACTGTACTGATTGTATTGAATAAAATCCACATCTAGCATAACCAATTAATGCTGCAAAGTGCTCCAGTGGCGCAATTGGTCAGCGCGCGGTATTTATAATACAGTATCTGTTGAGCAATGCCGAGGTTGTGAGTTCAAGCCTCACCTGAAGCATATTTGTATACTGTTTTTTTTTCCTTTTCTTAAGTCATTAGTCATTGATTATAAACTGCTACCTTAATATTTAATATGATATTACAAAGGATGGAAGAAAGAAAGAAAAAACACAAACATGATTGTGCATTTAAGTTGTCAGCACACATCTGCTTTGGTTCAAATGCACTGCATATCTTCCTTCAGTCAGCCAACAAAACAGCAATGGAAAAGATTAACATACTGTTGGTAAAGCAGTTGCATCAAATTGATTTTCTGCAATATAGCATGATAATCCATACTGACAGCTCTGGATAGTACCAGCACATTTCTTGCTGGACTTGGTAATGCAAAGAACACAGTCAACAGCTTCACTTTTTCCTCAAAAATAAATAATTGACTATTAAAAACCTAACAGTCTTAAATAAGAACATCAGTAAGCACCACTGGCATAATGGTTAAGTCACTGCCCTCCTAAGACAGGGGGTCCAAGTTCCATATGGGGTGGAAGTCATTACAGCAAGTGTCTCATCACTAGAATTGATATTTTATCCTTGCTTCGACTGTAAAACAGTCTTGCAGTGTTTAGCTTGCAAAAAATGACCACAGAAGCTAAAATATGACATTTATTATGATAACATTGTTGTTGTTTTTTTTAAACATTTTCTATCACCGTGGACATCTTATTTAAGTACCATCTGGCATGCATGTTCCTTTGATGCTCATCATTCATCACCAAAAATGATTTTCTTTTTCAATTCTTATGACTGTACTGATTGCATTGAATAAAATCCACATCTAGCATAACCAATCAATGTTGCAAAGTGCTCCAGTGGCGCAGTTGGTCAGCACGCGGTACTTATAAGACAGTATCTGTTGAGCAATGCCAAGGTTGTGAGTTCAAGCCTCACCTGGAGCATCTTTGTATACTGTTTTTTTTCCTTTTCTTATGTCATTAGTCATTGATTATAAACTTGTAGCCTTAATATTTAATATGATATTACAAAGGATGGAAGAAAGAAAGAAAACACACAAACATGATTGTGCATTTAAGTTGTCAGCACACATCTGCCTTGATTCAAATGCACTGCATATCTTCCTTCAGTCAGCCAACAAAACAGCAATGGAAAAGAATAACATACTGTTGGTAAAGCAGTTGCATCAAATTGATTTTCTGCAATATAGCATGATAATCCATACTGACAGCTCTGGATAGTACCAGCACATTTCTTGCTGGACTTGGTAATGCAAAGAACACAGTAAACAGCTTCAATTTTTTTTCAAAAATAAATAATTGACTATTAAAACCCTATCAGTCTTAAATAAGGACATCAGTAAGCACCACTGGCATAATGAATAAGGCACTGTTCTCCTAAGCCAGTGGTTGTGGGTTTAAGTCCCGTCTGAGTTGGAAGTCATTACAGCAAGTGTCTCATCACTAGAGTTTATATTTTATCCTTGCTTCAACTGTAAAACAGTCCTGCAGTGTTTAGCTTGTAAAAAATGACCACACAAGCTAAAATATGACATTAATTATGATAACATTGTTGTTGTTGTTTTTTAAACCTTTTCTATCACAGTGGACAGCTTATTCAAGTGCCATCTGGCATGCATGTTCCTTTGTTGCTCATCATTCATCACCAAAAATGATTTTCTTTTTCAATTCTTATGACTGTACTGATTGTATTGAATAAAATCCACATCTAGCATAACCAATTAATGCTAGAAAGTGCTCCAGTGGCGCAATTGGTCAGCGCGCGGTACTTATAATACAGTATCTGTTGAGCAATGCCGAGGTTGTGAGTTCAAGCCTCACCTGGAGCAGCTTTGTATAATGTTTTTTTTCCTTTTTTTATGTTATTAGTCATTGATTATAAACTGCTACCTTAATATTTAATATGATATTACAAAGGATGGAAGAAAGAAAGAAAGAAAGAAAGAAAGAAAGAAAGAAAAAACACAAACATGATTGTGCATTTAAGTTGTCAGCACACATCTGCTTTGGTTCAAATGCATTGCATATCTTCCTTCAGTCAGCCAACAAAACAGCAATGGAAAAGATTAACATACTGTTGGTAAAGCAGTTGCATCAAATTGATTTTCTGCAATATAGCATGATAATCCATACTGACAGCTCTGGATAGTACCAGCACATTTCTTGCTGGACTTGGTAATGCAAAGAACACAGTAAACAGCTTCACTTTTTTTCAAAAATAAATAATTGACTATTAAAAACCTATCAGTCTTAAATAAGTACATCAGTAAGCACCACTGGCATAACGGATAAGGCACTGTTCTCCTAAGCCAGTGGTTGTGGGTTTAAGTCCCGTCTGAGTTGGAAGTCATTACAGCAAGTGTCTCATCACTAGAGTTGATATTTTATCCTTGCTTCAACTGTAAAACAGTCTTGCAGTGTTTAGCTTGTAAAAAATGACCACAGAAGCTAAAATATGACATTTATTATGATAACATTGTTGTTGTTGTTTTTTAAACCTTTTCTATCACCGTGGACAGCTTATTCAAGTGCCATCTGGCATGCATGTTCCTTTGTTGCTCATCATTCATCACCAAAAATGATTTTCTTTTTCAATTCTTACGAATGTACTGATTGTATTGAATAAAATCCACATCTAGCATAACCAATTAATGCTGCAAAGTGCTCCAGTGGCGCAATTGGTCAGCACGTGAAACTTATAAGACAGTATCTGTTAAGCAATGCCAAGGTTGTGAGGTCAAGCCTCACCTGGAGCATCTTTGTATACTGTTTTTTTTCCTTTTCTTATGTCATTAGTCATTGATTATAAACTGCTACCTTAATATTTAATATGATATTACAAAGGATGGAAGAAAGAAAGAAAAAACACAAACATGATTGTGCATTTAAGTTGTCAGCACACATCTGCTTTGGTTCAAATGCACTGCATATCTTCCTTCAGTCAGCTAACAAAACAGCAATGGAAAAGATTAACATACTGTTGGTAAAGCAGTTGCATCAAATTGATTTTCTGCAATATAGCATGATAATCTATACTGACAGCTCTGGATAGTACCAGCACATTTCTTGCTGGACTTGGTAATGCAAAGAACACAGTAAACAGCTTCAATTTTTTCCCAAAAATAAATAATTGACTATTAAAAACCTATCAGTCTTAAATAAGGACATCAGTAAGCACCACTGGCATAATGGATAAGGCACTGTTCTCCTAAGCCAGTGGTTGTGGGTTTAAGTCCCGTATGAGTTGGAAGTCATTACAGCAAGTGTCTCATCACTAGAGTTTATATTTTATCC
>NW_026969320.1:0-45066 GCF_028390025.1 Pseudophryne corroboree
TCGCTTCCATGAACAGGGAGCTCAGTTTGTAGTTGGTGCCTTCAGTAGCAGGACACTTAAGAGGGGGCTGCCTCAGGCAGCCTATTCTTAGCTATTAATTTTGACAAGAAAAGAAGAACTTTTTTTTATAAGAATCTACAAGGGCTGCAGCAGGCTAGGTCTAATAGACATCTTTACTGCAGCTCCATCACTCCCAGCGGCGCAGTATACTCCCGCGCCCTGGTTGCTGGGTCACTGCAGCGGAGGCTCCGGTTTCTTCCTAAGGTCAGTCACACACACACCGCCCTCCGGGATCACGAGGCCGCTGATGAAAGGGAGGTAAGGGACTTCTGTGCCCACACTATACCGTGATCCAGCGTGGCTGTAGGGGGCGGGCCATGTGCGCACTGGCGTGGACACTGATTACTGGGCAGCCGCTCCACTAGCCACCAGGGACAGTTAAGGAGCACAGCTCTGGGGGGTTTTCTCTTATATTAACCCCATTTTGTACTACCCGCAGTGCATTGTGATAGGTAATAGAGCCTGATTCAGGTTGGATTGCAATCGCAATAAGCAGTCCAACTGCAAAAATTGCTAAGAGCATACGCATGCGCCTGCATTTTCTGTGGCACCCCGCAGTTAATGCGATCGCCTCTGACTGTCAATCGGTGCTGGGGGGGGGGGGGGGTCAGCAACACTCCATTTCCAAGTCGGAGATGGAGCGGTGCGTGGGCAGGGCTTCAAAATGGGGTCGGCAACGGAGAAACAGGAGGCGTGGTCAGAGCGGTTGCATGACATCACATGCAGCAGCTGCGATCACAAAAATGGTGGCGGCTTCCTGCGCACACATACAGTCTGCACCAACAGGAGGCTAACCCATTTTTTATGATCACGCTGAACTGCACTGCGACTGCAATTTCAGCGTGGTCAAGAAGGGAGGCGGCATGCTGGGTGGCCCCAGCATGCGAACCAAAGGATTGCAAATTCTGTTACTTAGCAGAATTTGCAATCCTTACTGAATTAGGCCCATTGATTACAAAATGTATTTGTAAATATTTGAAGTTTTTCTTCAGGGACTAACACAAAAGATGCTTGGGGCTACTAACACATGGGTAAGCCATGTAAAGCTTCCCATGGGTCAGTGGCATCACAACGGGGTTGCGGCCCACACCCGAGTGTCACCCGCCAAGGGGGGTGACACCAAAGTGCCGGCTCCTCTTCAGTGACAGAATATGGGTGTTTTACTGTGACATTACGTGCAACACCCAGTTTCTGTCACTGTGCAGGAGCCAGCACCACTCACACACTAGTCCCCGGGTGCAGCACTCAACCCCCGGGATACCCGGAGAAACAAAATGGAGATTCAGGCCAACAGGCCACACCCCTACCTATGAGACCATGCCTCCATTTTACCATTGCGCTGCTTATCTGCGCGCACTGCATTACAATCTCCCTCGCTGCCTTTCTGGGTGTCACCAATGATAGTGACACCTTTGCCATGCTTGTAGCAGCTGGTCCTAAGATCTACGCCTCCAGCCCTGAGTGTTTGCCCTTGTGACTTGTTGATCATCATAGCGAAGCAGATTCTTACAAAAAACTGCAGGGGCTTAGATTGAAAAGAAAAACATTGACGAACCCATCATTTCAGCAACAGGGTCTGCCACACGGCTGACTGAAATGACTGGTTGGTTTGGACCCCCACCAAAAAAGAAGCAATCAATCTCTCCTTGCACAAACTGGCTCTACAGAGGCAAGATGTTCACCTCATCATCCTCCGATTCCTCACCCCTTTCACTGTGTACATCGCCCTCCTCACAGATTATTAATTCGTCCCCACTGGAATCCACCATCTCAGATCCCTGTGTACTTTCTGGAGGCAATTGCTGGTGAATGTCTCCACGGAGGAATTGATTATAATTCATTTTGATGATCATCATCTTCTCCACATTTTCTGGAAGTAACCTCGTACGCCGATTGCTGACAAGGTGAGCGGCTGCACTAAACACTCTTTTGGAGTACACACTGGAGGGAGGGCAACTTAGGTAGAATAAAGCCAGTTTGTGCAAGGGCCTCCAAATTGCCTCTTTTTCCTGCCAGTATACATACGGACTGTCTGACGTGCCTACCTGGATGCGGTCACTCATATAATCCTCCACCATTCTTTCAAAGGTGACAGAATCATATGCAGTGACAGTAGACGACATGTCAGTAATCGTTGCCAGGTCCTTCAGTCCGGACCAGATGTCAGCACTCACTCCAGACTGCCCTGCATCACCGCCAGCGGGTGGGCTCGGAATTCTTAGCCTTTTCCTCGCACCCCCAGTTGCGGGAGAATGTGAAGGAGGAACTGTTGACGGGTCACGTTCCGCTTGACTTGACAATTTTCTCACCAGCAGGTCTTTGAACCTCTGCAGACTTGTGTCTGCAGGAAAGAGAGATACAATGTAGGTTTTAAATCTAGGATCGAGCACGGTGGCCAAAATTTATTGCTCTGATTTCAACAGATTGAATCCTGGTTAAGCGAATTAAGGGCTCCATCCACAAGTCCCACATGCCTAGCGGAATCGCTCTGTTTTAGCTCCTCCTTCAATGTCTCCAGCTTCTTCTGCAAAAGCCTGATGAGGGGAATGACCTGACTCAGGCTGGCAGTGTCTGAACTGACTTCACGTGTGGCAAGTTCAAAGGATTGCAGAACCTTGCACAACGTTGAAATCATTCTCCACTGCGCTTGAGTCAGGTGCATTCCCCCTCCTTTGCCTATATCGTGGGTAGATGTATAGGCTTGAATGGCCTTTTGCTGCTCCTCCATCCTCTGAAGCATATAGAGGGTTGAATTCCACCTCGTTACCACCTCTTGCTTCAGAGGATGGCAGGGCAGGTTCAGGAATGTTTGGTGGTGCTCCAGTCTTCGGCACGCGGTGGCTGAATGCAGAAAGTGGCCCGCAATTCTTCGGGCCACCGACAGCATCTCTTGCACGCCCCTGTCGTTTTTTAAATAATTCTGCACCACCAAATTCAATGTATGTGCAAAACATGGGACGTGCTGGAATTTGCCCAGATGTAATGCACGCACAATATTGGTGGCGTTGTCCGATGTCACAAATCCCCAGGAGAGTCAAATTGGGGTAAGCCATTCTGCGATGATGTTCCTCAGTTTCCGTAAGAGGTTGTCAGCTGTGTGCCTCTTATGGAAAGCGGTGATACAAAGCGTAGCCTGCCTAGGAACGAGTTGGCATTTGCGAGATGCTGCTACTGGTGCCGCCGCTGCTGTTCTTGCTGCGGGAGGCAATACATCTACCCAGTGGGCTGTCACAGTCATATAGTCCTGAGTCTGCCCTGCTCCACTTAACCACGGACATGTGGACTAGTGGACATTGGGTACAACTGCATTTTTTAGGACACTGGTGACTCTTTTTCTGAGGTCTGTGTACATTTTCGGTATCGCCTGCCTAGAGAAATGGAACCTAGATGGCATTTGGTACCGGGGACACAGTACCTCAATCAAGTCTCTAGTTGCCTCTGAATTAACGATGGATACCGGAACCACGTTTCTCACCACCCAGGCTGACAAGACCTGAGTTATCCGCTTTGCAGCAGGATGACTGCTGTGATATTTCATCTTCCTCGCAAAGGACTGTTGGACAGTCAATTGCCTACTGGAAGTAGTACAAGTGGTCTTCCGACTTCCCCTCTGGGATGACGATCGACTCCCAGCAGCAACAACAGCAGCGCCAGCAGCAGTAGGCGTTACACTCAAGGATGCATCGGAGGAATCCCAGGCAGGAGAGGACTCGTCAGACTTGCCAGTGACATGGCCTGCAGGACTATTGGCTCTCCTGTCTAAGGAGGAAATTGACACTGAGGGAGTTGGTGGTGTGGTTTGCAGGAGATTGGTTACAAGAGGAAGGGATTTAGTGGTCAGTGGACTGCTTCCGCTGTCATCCAAAGTTTTTGAACTTGTCACTGACTTATGATTAATGCGCTGCAGGTGACGTATAAGGGAGGATGTTCTGAGGTGGTTAACGTCCTTACCCCTACTTATTACAGCTTGACAAAGGCAACACACGGCTTGACACCTGTTGTCCGCATTTGTGTACAGGATGCATACCTTCATGTCCAAATTTATCCATCTCATCAGTCGTACGTCAGATTTGCGGTACAGGACTGTCATTGCCAATTTCAGACGTTGCTGTTTGGTCTCTCCACGGCCCAGAGAATTTTCACCAAGGTAATGGTGGAAATGATGGTTTTCCTGCGCAAGCAAGGTGTCACAATTATCCCGTACTTGAGCGATCTCATAAAAGCGAGATCAAGAGAGCAGTTGCTGAACAGCGTATCACTTTCACTGAAAGTGTTACAGCAACACGGCTGGATTTTCAATATCCCAAAGTCGCAGTTGGTTCCTACGACTCGTCTGTCTTTCTTGGGCATGATTCTGGACACAGACCAGAAGAGGGTTTATCTCCCGATAGAAAAGGCCCAGGAACTCATGACTCTTGTCAGGAACCTATTGAAACCAAAACTTGTGTCAGTGCATCACTGCACTCGAGTCCTGGGAAAGATGGTGGCATCATACAAAGCCATTCCATTCGGCAGGTTCCATGCGAATACTTTCCAATGGGACCTACTGGACAAGTGGTCTGGGTCACATTTACAGATGCATTGGTTGATCACCCTGTCCCCCAGGGTCAGGGTATCACTCCTGTGGTGGCTGCAGAGTGCTCACCTTCTCGAGTGACGCAGATTCGGCATTCAGTACTGGATCCTGGTGACCACAGATGCAAGCCTCCAAGGTTGGGGAGCAGTCACACAGGGAAGAAATTTCCAAGGGCTTTGGTCAAGTCAAGAGACTTGTCTTCACATCAACATCCTGAAACTAGGGGCCATATACAATGCCCTACGTCAAGCGGAGACCTTACTTTACGACCAACCGGTTCTGATCCAGTCAGACAACGTCACCGCAGTGGCTCATGTAAACCGTCAAGGCGGCACAAGGAGCAGAGTGGCGATGGCACAAGCTACCTTTGCATTTTTCTCCCAAACGAAGGACACTAGAATGAAAATGTTAAAGCCTCCTGTTAGTGCTTCATCTACACGGTATAGCCCTGAATTTTCCAATGCGTAGCTCTTTGCAAAAGAGAGATATTGGCAAGGAAAAGCTGTCTTGTACCTTTGCATTTTTCTCCCAAACGAAGGACACTAGAAAGAAAATTTTAAAGCCTCCTGTTAGGCCATCATCTACACGGCATAGCCCTGAATTTTCCAATGCGTAGCTCTTTGCAAAAGAGAGATATTGGCAAGGAAAAGCTGTCTTGTACCTTTGCATTTTTCTCCCAAACGAAGGAAACTAGAATGAAAATTTTAAAGCCCCCTGTTAGTGCTTCATCTACACGGCATAGCCCTGAATTTTCCAATGTGCAGCTCTTTGCAAAAGAGAGATATTGGCAAGGAAAAGCTGTCTTTCAACTCTTCCACAACTGAAAAACAGATAGTGTTCCCAAGCCTTCCATCCTGTAATATCTTCAGTCTCTCGTCAATGAAGAAAACAATCCCTCCAGCAGACTCTTCAACCACGATACAAGATCACAGCCAAAAGGGCGAGAAGCAACTACACTTGCGTTTAACCAAAATGGCAGTGCACCAAAACATAAGCTGACACAATCATGGAGAATGAGCCAGCATATATGCTCTTCTATCTATATTTTGCAAACCTGCTCTTGTCCCCTCCAGCTGCTCCATGTAGATTTGACGCCTGGCAAGGTGCATAACCCACTGACAAGCAGGCACACTCCTGCATGAGTTTTCACTCTCACTAGCAGGATGATACACATTCATTTGCATGTGCTCCACCTCTGACACACCGCCCACCCAACCACCCAGTCACCAGAGCCACCCACAAGCCAACTGGCTCCGTGATTTAATTTGCACAGTGCAGTCATCCAGGCAGCATGTCCTTCTCAATGGAATAATCTCTGGTTCCATGGAATCTTCCGCATTGGAATGCTGCGGAACAAAAAGGATTTAAACATTCAGCTTGCTAGCATTCAATGTACCTGCGGCTTGGCTCTAGCATATGGGTCTTCATCCTGTGGCCCTCCAGCTGCTGTGAAACTACACATCCCAGCATGCCCTGCCACAGTTTTGCTATTAAGGTATGCTAAAACTGAGGCAGGGCATGCTGGTATATGTAGTTCCACAGCAGCTGGAGGGTCGCAGGTTGAAGACCCATATTCTAGCATGCCTGTTCTATGATGCATGTTCCGTGATGTCACAATCAGCTTGGAATGGGGTGTCTAGCATGCATTTGCTGACAGCCACTTGAGGGAGACACACATCAGGAGATGCAGCATATCGGAGGTCTTCGATGCCTTTCCAGCAAATGCACACCACCAGCTGCTGGTCTGGACACAAAACAATACCCACAATTGAAGGCTCAAAATGCCCAACTACAGGATTAATGTAAGTAGTGAATTTTGGAATGAATTTAGAAGTAGGAAATTAAGTTAGTTCACAAGTACATTCAAATTCCGATCTAAAGTCTAGGTAGGCCTCACGTCCTGGCAGCCCCCAGCATTTAAAAATGCCTTGATTAGAGGTAGGGAATTAAATGTAGATAAGAAGTAGACACAAAATAACACTCCACAGAGCAATTATCAGGTGTCTTTATCAATTGTTGCATTTAAAAAATCAAGCAATTAGGGAACACAATGTTGCGACAATGTAACCCTATTTGCAAAATAGTACTAAATAAGTTTGTCGATGTAAGACATTTGCAAAGGCGCAAACAAAACACGCTGGAAAATGCAACTGAATCTGTTTTTGGAGGTTAGAATAGATGCAGGATCAAGTAGCTCAATGGGTAGGGTGTTTGATTAGAATTCAACAGGTTATAGATTTGAATCCTGGGTATGATAGTTTGAGGTGTTATTTAATAAAGTATGTTTATATATTAGTCACACATGGCTTACTTGTACAAATGGCATGTCACCAGTTAGTGCTGACTGCTGATATGCCATTTGCACAAACACGCCATGTGTGACTGTATATGCATTTAAGGAGGGCACCCCGGCAATACCACAAACCATTGAGTGTCAAGTATACTAGATATATCTTCATATCTCATGTGCTTTCTCTGAGACCAATCTTGTTATGCCCCTTCCCCACAAGGCATGCGCCTTTTGTCCATATTGCAAAAATGGGGAGGGGAGGGGGGGGGGGCATATAATTCTCTGTCACAGGGCACCAAAAAGTCTAGTTATGGCTCTGGTATGCATTATGTAATCTGGCAGACCATATCTCCAACACTGGCTGGTTGGAATAGAAATCCGGTTATCTATGTGAGCAAATGACCATCAACGATTTACTCTCAAACACTAGAAAATGGACAAACATGGTCCCCTAAACAAATTGGTTAAATTTTGGGTTTAACCAATTTGTGTAATGACCATTTTTGACCACTTTTCTAGTGTTTGGGAGCAAATGGTTAATTGACATTTGCTACTATACATTACCAGATTTTCATTCCATCCATCCAGACTGGATAGATAGCCTGACAGATAATTGTGTAGTGTACGCCCAGGATAACTGTCAGTTGTGCTTTCTTTTATGACGGCACATAAATGGGTGGGCAGATCCAGAGCAAGCACTGCCCACTCATGCATAGTTGTCAACTGATGTGAAGTTCCAGGGGGCAATCTCAGTTATAAAGAAAAGTATCTGGAAATTGTCCCTAGTTTAAAAAAAAAATAAAAAAAAAATTGATCAACTCCATTTATTTAGTATGATATCCCAGCAGTCAGAACAACATACTTTAATAAATAACACATCTCAAACTACCATACCCAGGATTCAAACCTATAACCTGTTGAATTCTAATCAAACACCCTACCTATTGAGCTATTTGATCCTGCATAAAAATTGTGAACATTATATGAAGCTATTGGTACTTTGCAAAAAAAAAAGTATCAGCATTACAACGCAGCAGATCCATGCAGTTTGCAGCCACACACTACATGTATCTGCTCAGCAACAATGCTGATTATTTCTTCACAAAGTACAAGGTGAGCTCCAAACAGAATTCTCTAGCTTAGAATTATACCTTTCTATGCCAAACCTAAAAGTCGGGCCCCCCACCCTGGGATCCCCCAGAGGGAGGCCTGCACCGTCATGCGGCAGGCTTGTCCGTTTTGGAAGCAGGCTGATGGGCAGCCCAGGCTTGCTTCAGTCTGGGCTTGGCAGGTCTGGAAGCATGAGCTTGCTTTGGGTATGCCTGACCTTGGGTACGCTTTACCTGAGGGATGAAAGGGCCAAGGGAAAGTACTTTTAGCCTTCTGCGTGGTAGGAGTCATACGAGGTAGGCAAGCTGTTTTAGCAGTAGCCAGATCAGCTACAATCTTATTGAGGTCTTCTCCAAAGAGAGTGTCTCCCTTGAAAGGAAGCACCTCCAGGGTTTTCTTGGAATCCATATCCACCGACCAGGATCTCAACCAGCTGTATAAAGTATTACCTTGGAACTGGCTCTCCACTCCCCATTATCTGGTTATCATGGCTTCCTCCTCCAGTGTCCAGACTCGCTTGCTGAAGCTCGGCCACTTCTTCCTAGCAGCAGGCTACTGGATCACTGGGCAGCAGAGGTGCTTGGGAGCCGGAAGGGGGCGGAGCAATCAGGCAGGCAGTTGCAGTGCTGCCCAGCTATCTGTGGTGTGAGAAGAAGCAGGGGCACCCCACCGCTGGCAGTGCTGCAGCTAGCGGTGGTGGCAGCGGCGAGGCTGCTGGGCTGGGTCTTGAAAAAGGTGGAAAGGAGGGTGTTACGGCATGGAATGTACAAACTGCGAGACCCTGCTGGTAGCGCCTTTGTCTATTTAGTAGGAAGGGCACGTAACAGCCGGGGGGCAATGGAGGAAGCCCCTTTAGGGCTGGAGCCCCTTCAGGGCTGGAGCCCGGCGGCAACTGACTCCGTTGTCTCTGGCAGTTCTGCCCCTGGACTAGAGGAATGGTCAAGAACATGGCAACATTTAATGCCAAAAAATGCAAAATCATACACGTCTCAAAAATGCAAAGGCTAACTATAATATTAAGGGCATTATAATGGCAAGAGGAAAGCTATCTAAGTATTACTATTTCAGGTGAGCAATGTAACAAAGCAATAGGAAAGGCAAGTCAGATGCTTGTTTGCATAGGTTAAAGAACCAGTAGCAGAAAAAAGTAATACAGGTTGAGTATCCCATATGCAAATATTCCGAAATACGGAATATTCCGAAATACGGACTTTTTTGAGTGAGACTGAGATAGTGAAACCTTTGTTTTTTGATGGCTCAGTGTACACAAACTTTGTTTAATACTCAAAGTTATTAAAAATATTGTATTAAATGAACTTCAGACTGTGTGTATAAGGTGTATATGACACATGAATGAATTCTGTGAATGTACACACACTTTGTTTAATGCACAAAGTTATAAAAAATATTGGCTAAAATGACCTTCAGGCTGTGTGTATAAGGTGTATATGAAACATAAATGCATTTTGTGCTTAGATTTAGGTCCCATCACCATAATATCTCGTTATGGTATGCAATTATTCCAAAATACAGAAAAATCCGATATCCAAAATTCCTCTGGTCCCAAGCATTTTGGATAAGGGATACTCAACCTGTAATGCCACTGTATAGGTCCTTGGTACAGCCACATTTAGAATCCTGTGTTCAGTTCCAGAAGCCATATCTCCAGAAGGCTGTAAATACATTAGGGCAACTAAAATTGTGCATGGCCTACATCACAAAACTTACCTGGAAATACTAAAAGATTATGTGTATAGTTTGGAGAAGGGAAGAGGGAACATACAGTAATAGAAACATTTAAATATATAGGGAGGAATGTAATAGGGTGTGAGAATCAGAAAGTGAGAGATTTTGTGTTTTTTCCTGTTGTTTTTTTTTTTTTTTCATTGTTTGTTTTTTAAAGTGGCAATCCTTTACATGGCAAAACCAGGTTGATATTTGCCATGTAAAGGATTGCCACCGTGGGCATGTGTAGAAGGGGCACTGCTACTGTTGGCATTATGTGTGTAAGCTGCACTGATATGGTGGTTATGTGTATAAAGGGCACTGCGACTGTGGGTATTATTATTATTATTATTATTATTATTATTACATGCGGTGTAATGACAATAAGATAGTGCTACTGTGTGGCGTATTTTGATTTGGGGTGCTATTGTGTGGCCATGCCCCTTCCTTGTGATACCACACCTTCTTTTTTTAAGGAGCGCACTGTCCCTTTATTAAGTATTGGAGAGAGGGCCCAAATTAATAGTTTGCAGGGAGGCGCCAAACACCCTAGCACTGGCCCTTTGGTAGGGGACAGGATTTGCTTCTGCTTGTGCACATCTGTTATGATTGCCAGCCAACAGCACTGGTTTTGCCTATAACACTAACTATAAATATTTTGAATTGGTCCTGGACCACCAATCCAAGGCACCCCTGCAAGTGTCCTGAGGCACCCCAGGGTGCAGTTTGAGAACCACTGGTCTAGTGAGTACCCAGGATAATTATTGTAGCTGGTCTGCGGGTAACAGCTCTCAGATCCACTTCTAGAAAAAATGCAGCAATGTAATTTGAGTGACAAACTGCAGAGATGAACCCTTTCTGTGACTGCTGCACAGGGATCACACAAACTCTATTCATAGGGCTGACTTCACTTAGGGGAGATGTTCTCACCCCGCAAAGAAGTGCGAGTATATACCGCACTTACGGTACCATTGGATTTACAGATATTTTCTTGCAATACACTATGGGGGTCATTCTGAGTTGATTGCTCGCTAGCAGTTTTTAGCAGCCATGCAAACGCATTGTCGCTGCCCACTGGAGAGTGTATATTCACTTTGGAGAAGTGCGAACACTTGAGCAGCAGAGCGCCTGCAAAATCGTTTCAAAATAAGACCAGCACTGTAGTTACACTTCGTGTGCGTTGATTCTAACAACCGAGGGACGGCTTTTGATGTCACACACCCATCCAGCGAATGCCCAGCCACGTCTGCATTTCTTCTGCCACGCCTGCATTTTTCCAAGCACTCCCTGAAAACGGTCAGTTGACACCCAGAAACGCCCTCTTTCTGTCAATCTCCTTGTGGCCTGTTCTGTGATTGGAATAATCGCTAGAACTAGTGCAAAACCACAATGGACTTTGTACCCGTACGATGCGCATGCACATTACGGAGCATGCGCATGCACAGATTAGCCATTTTTTTTCAACTGATTGCTACGCAGCGAACAACGGTAGCAAGCGATCAACTCGGAATGACCCCCTATATACATAGAAACATGGATTTTTACTGCAGGAATTATGGTTAGTTTAGGGGTATCGGTTAGGGTCAACAGAGGTGTAGCTAGGGGTCCAAGCGCCCCTGGCAAAGTAAGGGACTGGCGCCCCCCCTTTCGATAAAGCATTGCAGTCCATTGGCGGTTACCATGTTGGAGCCACAGCAACTGACCCCCTCCCCCACACGCTGCCCTACATCATCGGCTGGGATTCACTGTTGGTGTGAAGCCACTGGGAACATTCTGGTAGCATTAGCAGCAGTCTGTGTCATAGATAGGGAAGGCAGAAGGTTAACTAGCTAATAGCAGTCTGTTGGCAGCAGAGGCTGGGCGGGGGGCTGAGAATGAGCCAACGCTGATCAGTGTCCAGTCTGCTCAGACAAAAATATTTTGTGATCAGGGCTGGTTCTAGACCAAAGGAGCCAATAGCAAAAATTTCCTTTGGCACCCCCCCCCCCCCCCCACACACACACACACACATACACACATACACACACACACACACACACACACACACACACACACACACACACACACACACACACACACCAAAAAAGAACATATCCCAGTTTAACATAACGCTATGTGGTGCAAGGTGTGGAGCTGGTCACTTGTATCAGACCTCTGACATTTGCCTTTTCACCCATATTGCATACTTTTTCTTGCAGGTTGTGTCTTAATTCAAGAAGTGTTCTAAGTACTTCAGCTTAGTATCTTTACTGACCCCTCTTTACCCCACACTACATAACTGACCCCTCTATACCCTACACTACATCACTGACCTTTCTATAACCATCACTGCATTACTGACCCCTCTATACAGTACACTGACCTCTATATACCTGCTAGTACATCCCTGATGCCTATATTCCCTAAGCTAAATCCCTGATGCCTCTATTCCCTACGCTACATCCCTGACGCCTCTATTCCCTATGCTACATCCCTGACGCCTCTATACCCTACGCTACATCCCTGATGCCTCTATTCCCTACGCTACATTCCTGATGCCTCTATAACCTACGCTACATCCCTGACGCCTCTATACCCTACGCTACATCCCTGACGCCTCTATACAGTACAATGCATTACTGATCCCTCTAGACCATACATCCTCATTACATCAGAGAGATAGTGAAACACTGGAAAAAATAAGGATAAAGTGGACTACAGAAACTGATGCTCTAAACAAAGGAGAGAGAGAGAAAAGCACAAGGGAAAGTGGGCAATCGGAACACCATAGAGAGAGGAGAGATAGAAATGCCTGAAAAAGTAAAGGGGGTTGGGTATGGCATCCGGCGCTCGGGATTCCAGCAGTCACATGATACCTAATCCTAATCCTAACCCTCTGGGGGGGTGGCGGATAGGGCTAACCCTCAGGGGGTGGCAGCTAGGACTAACCCCCCCCCCCTCCTAGTGCCTTCCCTAACACCCGCTCCCCCGGTCCTAACCCTCCCTCCAATACTCGCCTTCGGGATGTTGGCTGTCTGTGTGCCGGCACCAGTCTCCCAAGTGGTGTCAGGATTCCAACATCTGTCAAATGACCGCCGGTATACCGTCTGCCGGGATGGTAAATGTATCCTGAGGACAGGTAGTGAGTGTGGAGGGATAGGTGGTTCAGTAAAATGTAACAGCTCAAACTGCGATCATTCACTGATAAATTGATTTATAGCTCTCCCTTTTTAACCATTGCAGTCATAAAAGCAATGTTTTTTAAACTTTTAAATAAAGCTTGTTAGCATCCCCAGCACACTGTATATGCTGGGAGATGTAGTTCTCAATATGAAAACATTTAATTACTGTATGAACTCTAATTCCCCAACTGAAACCTCTCACAAACACACACTCCTAAATCTAGTACACACACACACACACACACACACACACACACACACACACACACACACACACACACACACACACACACACACATTTCCCCAGTACTGACAACTCTCATCACTTCCACACACTGACAACTCCCTCCTGCTCCTCTCCCCACTGACACTGACAGCTCCCTCACAGTCACACACATCCTCCACCCCCCCACCCCCCCCACACACACACTGATAGCACACATGCACAAATCCCCCCTTCCTCGACACTAACTGTCACGGACTGCTTGGGCAGCAGGGGGCAGGCTCTGACTTGAAGTGCTGAAATTCAACAGCTCTCTCGAACTTGCAAGGCATGGCTGTGCAGCTGTCTCCAGCCATCTCCTTGCCCACTGTGTAATTTGTGGCGTTCTCTGATGTTCCCCGCTCTGCCTCTACAACCGGCACATAATGTACAGCAGTGGTGACTCCTGAGTATGGGCCTGGAGAACTCCGCCTACCGGGGGGTAGGGATTAATAATTTCAAGGGGGCAGAGCTAGGAGTGAAGCAGTGGACAGCAGTTGAGGGGCGTTTCAAACTGTAACAGGGTTGGGACAATTTCAGTATCCTTCCCTCACCGTCTAATTGGTCAGTCCCACGCTGATTGCCATAGCGCCCTTTTCGAGACTGCAGAACTCTATCCCTTAGCCACGGTTGGCACAGCTGGATGGTGCCCCTGGCAAGTGCCATCCAGGCCAAGGGGTAGATACGCCCCTGAGGGTCAGGGCCAGCAACAGAAATCTTGGGGCCCAGTACACTGATATCTCTGGGGCCCCCTCAACCCCCCCTTAACTTGGCAGAGGGATCTTTAAAAAAAAATGGAGCCTTTGACTCGGACCGTCAGTGAGGCCGGCAGGTGGTTTTCATACTGGGCTATCCAGCTCTTCGGTGACGGTGGCAGGGACATTCAGAAAAGGGCCAGCACAGCAACATGCATAATAATGGCAATACAGTATGGACCACAGGGACTGGACAAAGTGATGGGGTAAAAGGAGGGGGGAGGGTTTAGTTGGCCTGTTAATTGTTTTCCTGCTTAAATTGAGCAGTTGGTGGATACACTTTAAAAAGCAATATTGGCACTGTGGCCCCATTATTTCTGTTCTTAATACTTGGAGCCCTGAACAAGTGTCCCCTTTGTCCCCCCTGTCACCGGGCCTGTTCAGGCGTTACCTATGGAGAAGCTGCGACATGACATCCTAGGACACGATACTGCACCATGCATCACCATTATATTTCAGTGTGCCTTGTCAATATTTAAATCTTGTTCTGTGTGACGTGAGTTGTAAATGGTTGAAAATCTCTGTGCTACAGTATCGTCACCATGTAGTTATAACAACACCGCAAAACCACCAAAAGACGTGTTTTGGTAGAGGGACTGCTGGAGGGGCCCATTGGGGCCCCCAGTTTGCTACCCCACCCCAGTATACCTGTGCTGTAGCCAGTGGAAGGGGCACTATCTTCCCGGTGATCTCTTCGGGAAGATGGTGCCGCACATAGAAAGCAAAGACTCTGGCTGCACTCTCCTGCCCTCGCTCTAAGCAAGGTGATCGGGCCACAAAAGGACCCCTGTCGGACCCCTGCCGGACCCCGGCCTGTGGGCCACAAAAGGATGCATTGGGGGCGGCATGCGGCCCATGGGTTTGACACCCCTGCCCTAGAGTATCAAAATTTGTTTCACGCCACCCCTAGGCCAAAGTTTTTTTTATTGAGAAATTCAGAAAAAAATATAAAATTAAGTAAATTGTGTTTATAGCATGTCATCCTCAGGTTCAGTTATGTTGTGAGGGAATGGTTTTGCCAATTTAATAAAGTATAAATAATTTTAATTGGTCCTGGACCACCAAACTATGCTACTAGTGCAAGAACCCCAGTTTGGAAACTACTGCCATAAAATAAACCTTTTTTGTTTTTTTTAAACTACATGTAATACACCTTAGAGCTCAGTTCCTAAAAGGTTTTAAACCCTTGCATACAGTAAACTACACATATTTAAAAATCCTACACCGGGCACAAGTGCTCACGGGCCAATTTCATGGCAGTCTCGGATAGGAGGGCATTGTGGATTCACCAAGGGAATGCTGATGCTGACTCCAAGAAGAAAGGGAGTCTCTTCCCTATGAAGGTGAAGCCTTGTTTGGCGACGGCCTAGTTCATTTGATCTCGGCAGCTCCCGCAGGTAAGTCATCCTTCTTGCCCTATGTTCCCTCTCAACGGATGAAGACGCATCATTATCTGACGCAGTCATTTCGGCCCAATAGATATGCAAGAAGTTAAGATTCCCCTTTCTTTGCAGGTAGAGGAAGGAAAAGAGGGAAGAGGTCTGTAGCCTCTTCAAGATCGCAGGAGCAGAGATCGTCCTCTGCTTCTGCCAAATCCACTGCATGACGCTGGGGCTCTCTTGCAGGAGCCCGCACCAGTGGGGGGCACGTCTAAAACTCTTCAGTCAGTTCTGGATTCATTCGGACCTGGACTCGTGGGTTTTACAAATAGTGTCCCAAGGGTACAAACTGGGGTTTCAAGACGTTCCCCCTCACCGATTGTTCAAATCAGCCTTAGTCAGCAGGGAGAAGGTTTTTATTCAAGCCTCTTCGTGGTCCCGAAGCCGGACGGCTCAGTCAGACCAATCTTAAATCTGAAATCCCTTAATTTCTACCTAAAGAAATTCAATTTCAAGATGGAATCTCTCAGGGTAGTGATCTCCAGTCCGGGGGATAAAGGAGATTTCATGGTTTTGGTAGACATAAAGGATGCCTACTTATATGTTCCCATTTAGCCACTGCATCAAACTACCTGAGGTTTGCAATTCAGGATTGTCATTACCAATTTCAGACGTTGCCGTTTGGTCTGTCCACGGCTCCGAGGATTTTCACCAGGGTGATGGCGGAAATGATGGTTCTCCTTCGCAAGCAAGGAGTCACAATTATCCCGTACTTGGATGATCTCCTGATTAAGGCGAGATCCAGGGACCAGTTAGTGCAAAACATCTACTCTCCCTGACAGTTCTTCAACAACATGGTTGGCTCCTAAATTTGCCAAAATCGCAGTTGGTCCCAATGACGCGGTTGTTGTTTTTGGGAGTGATACTGGACACAGAAGAGGTTTTCTTCTAGTGGAAAGGCTCTGGAGATCCAGAGTCTGGTCAAACAAATTCTGAAACCAGCAAGAGTGTTAATCCATCAATGCATTCAGTTGCTGGGGAAGATGGTTGCGGCCTACGAGCCCATTCAGTTTGGCAGGTTCCATGCCAGAGTGTTCCAGTGAGACCTGTTGGACAAGTGGTCCGGATCCCTCCTACACATGCACCGGAGGATAATCCTGTCTTCCAAGACCAGAATCTCACTCCATTGGTGGCTGCACACTTCTCACCACCTAGAGGGGCGATGGTTCGGGATCCAGGACGGGATCCTAGGGACCACGGATGCAACCCTCCGAGGCTGGAGAGCAGTCACACAGGGGGAAAACATCCAAGGAAGATGGTCAAGTCTTCCTTGGATGTTTTCATCTCCACATAAATGTTCTGGAGTTAAGGGCCATTTAATAACTGCAGACACAGTACGCACTGGGACGGGTGCCCATCATCCTCTACGGACTAAGAGAAAAGGATTTACCGGTAGGTATTAAAATCCTATTTTCTCTAACGTCCTAGAGAATGCTGTGGACTCCGTAAGGACCATGGGGATAGACGGGCTCCGCAGGAGACATGGGCACTTTAAGAAAGACTTTAGTTCTGGGTGTGCACTGGCTCCTCCCTCTATGCCCCTCCTCCAGAACTCAGTTTGATACTGTACCCAGTGGAGACTGGGTGCTTTTCAGGAGCTCTCCTGAGCTTTCTGACAGAAAGTATTTTGTTAGGTTTTTAATTTTCAGGGAGCACTGCTGGCAACAGACTCCCTCATCGAGGGACTGAGGGGAGAGAAGCAGCCCTACTCTCTGAGTTGCAAGGTCCTGCTTCTTAGGCTACTGGACACCATTAGCTCCAGTGGGATTGGTACGCAGGATCTCACCCTCGCCGTCCGTCCCAGAGCCGCGCCGCCGTCCCCCTCGCAGAGCCGGAAGATAGAAGCCGGGTGAGTATGAGAAGAAAAGAAGACTTCAGAGGCGGCAGAAGACTTCATGATCTTCACTGAGGTAACGCATAGCACTGCAGCTGTGCGCCTTTGCTCCCATACACCTCACATACTCCGGTCACTGTAAGGGTGCAGGGCGCAGGGGGGGCGCCCTGGGCAGCAATATAAACCTCTTTCGCAAAAATATAACATATATACAGCTGGGCACTTTATATATGTATAAGCCCCCACCAATTTTACAGTTTAAGCGGGACAGAAGCCCGCCTCCGAGGGGGCGGGGCTTCTCCCTCAGCACTCACCAGCGCCATTTTTTCTCCACAGCACAGCTGAGAGGAAGCTCCCCGGACTCTACCCTGCTTATACCACGTTAGACAAGAGGGTTGAAAAGAGGGGTGGGGGGGGCACATAATTCGCAAATTACATACAGCAGCACTACTGGGCAAACATTAAGTTACTGTTTTATTCCTGGGTTATATAGCGCTGGGGGGTGTGCTGGCATACTCTCTCTCTGTCTCTCCAAAGGGCCTTGTGGGGAAACTGTCTTCAGAAAAAGCATTCCCTGTGTGTGTAGTGTGTCGGTACACGTGTGTCGACATGTCTGAGGAAGAAGGCTATATTAGAGAGGAGCGGGAGCAAATGAATGTGGTGTCTCCGCCGACAGCTGATTGGATGGATATGTGGAATGTTTTAAATGCTAGTGTAAACTCATTGCACAAAAGATTAGACAAGGCAGAAGCTTTGGGACAGTCAGGGTTTCAACCCATGCCTGATCCTATGTTGCAGGGACTGTCAGGGTCTCATAAGCGCCCACTATCCCAGATTGTTGACACAGATACCGACACGGATTCTGACTCCAGTGTCGATTACGATGATGCAAAGTTACAGCCAAAATTGGCAAAATCCATTCGATTTATGATTATGGCAATAAAAGATGTTTTGCACATCACAGAGGAACCCCCTGTCGCTGACAAGAGGGTACATATGTACAAGGGAAAGAAGCCTGAGGTAACCTTTCCCCCCTCACACGAGCTGAACGAGTTATGTGAAAAAGCTTGGGAGTCTCCAGATAAAAGACTGCAGATTTCCAAAAGGATTCTTATGGCGTATCCTTTCCCATCAACGGATAGGTTACGATGGGAATGCTCCCCTAGGGTGGACAAAGCATTAACACGCTTATCCAAGAAGGTAGCCCTCCCGTCCCAGGATACGGCTACCTTCAAAGAGTGTGCTGACCGCAAACAGGAGATTACCCTGAAGTCCATTTATACACATTCAGGTACCTTACTCAGACCGGCAATTGCGTCGGCCTGGGTGTGTAGTGCTGTAGCGGCATGGACAAATACCTTATCTGAGGGGATGGATAGCCTAGACAAGGATACTATTTTATTGACCCTGGGGCATATAAGAGATGCTGTCCTATATATGTGTGTATGCAAACTACAGGTGGTGCTGCAGGGCCCACACCCTTTTACTTGTCTTGTAGAGCAGCTCTGAAGCTGTTACAGTGCCCAGCTGCTGCAAGAAATCAGCTTGAATGCTTCAGGGGCTTGGGCATGGCCAACATGAGCCCCACACCGAAAGAGGGTGGGGGTGTTTAATGCAAACTTGGGGTTATACAAGCGCCGCAAAAGGCCGCCATGCCCTGCATGCCCCTTTTCTCTTTTCATATACAGATGAGGGTTCCAGCCAACTTTGGCCCACTGCTTGGATGACATCACCGTATGCAAATCCGTCTGCTGCAGACCTTCCCCCAGGAATGCTTGCAATAGTTGTTGCATATGGTTTAATGTCTGAGGGTGCTTCAGTATTAGGCAGCCTTCCGCCCTCCCATGTTCATCTGAAAAGATGTGGTCTCCCTGCAGTTGTTGTCCCCAGACGAGAGTTCCCTTGTGCTTCCTCAGTTAAATCTCCTTAACTTGACGGGGGTGTGCCCGAGCAGCCGCCCTCCCCAGCCCTATCCCAACACATACTTATCTTGCATATGAGATCTCTTGATCATGAAGATAGTTCTCACAGGTTGAGGTTCATCCTGGCCCCGCTCCCCGCTGGAGAGCGCTGATGGGGACAGCAGCGGGGCTTCAGCAGAAGGGTGAGTATGTGTGGCCAGAGACCTCCCTTCCCATGTGCAGGCCTGCAGAGTCTGCCACGCAGGATTGGGCATGTGGCACTCTCCCTCCCAGGGGCTCTTCCAGATGTAGCTCCTCAGCAGTATTTTTCCCGGGCTGCGCGGCGCTCTCCCCGACTGGCATCCGCCCTGGAACACTGCCTTCCTCAACGCAACATCAGCAGGGGGCCCTGGCCTCATCAACATCCCAGGTCTTTCTCATGTATGTATCATGTATGTGTGTGTGATATATGTATGAATCATATATGTTTGTGATATATATATATATATGTATGTATCTATCTATCTATCTATCGTATGTGTGTGTATATATATGTATCTATCATGTATGTATGTATGTATCTATCTTGTATGTATGTGTTCTATCTATCTATCTATCTATCTATCTATCGTGTGTGTGATATATGTATGTATCTATCATGTATGTGTTATATGTATGTATCACACCTTCCTCTATACATATACATACATACATACATACATACATACATACATACACACACCTATATCTGTACGTACACTGACATACACACACCAACATCTATAGATAAACACGCTGACCCCTAAACGTACACCAACGTACCCACACCTGCATCTATACCTACACATGCTGACACGTGGACGTACACCGGCTTACCCACATGTGAATCTATACATACATGTGCTGACACCTGGACATACACTGATGTACCCACACCTAACATCTATACATATACATGCTAACACCTGGACGTATACAGACGTACCCACATTTGCATCCATGCATATATAGATGTAGGTGTGTGTACGTCAGTGTACGTCCAGGTGTCAACGCGTATATGTATAGATGCAGGTGTGGGTACGTCTGTGTATGTCCAGGTGTCAGAATGTGTATGTATAGATGCAGGTGTGGGAACGTCAGTGTAGGTTCAGGTGTCAGCGCGTGTATGTATAGATGCAGGTGCTTGTATGTCCAGATGTCAGTGCATGTATGTATAGATGCAAGTGTGGGTACGTCGGTGTATGTCCATTTGTCAGCGCGTGTATATATAGATGCAGGTGCTTGTATGTTGGTGTATGTCCAGGTGTCAGCATGTGTATGTATAGATGCAGGTGTGGGAATGTTGGTGTATGTCCAGGTGTCAGGGCGTGTATGTATGGATATTAGGTGTGGGTACATCAGTGTATGTCCAGGTGTTAGCGCATGTATGTATAGATGTATATATACACACACATACGATAGATAGATAGATAGATAGATAGATAGATAGATAGATAGATAGATAGATAGATACATATTATAAGGGCACGGCCAGGTGTTAGCGCATGTATGTATAGATGCAGGATAATAATCACACAGCGTGCCCCCCACCAACCACAAACCTCCCCCACCCCCCTGTATGACATAAACACCGCTAATTCCACTTACACACAATAATTTCAGTTTGCGACCAGGAGCCGGCAATGTATGTGCACCCAAATGAAGCCACTGTACATGCCCTGCAGGCTGCTATGTACTGCAACAGGTGCAACAAATGTAAATGCCCTATCTTTAAAATGGGGCATATTTTACTAAATTAAAAAAACCTGTAACTTTCTGTAAAACCTTAACCCCAAAAGGCACTACACTAACATCGGGGTGTAGAGTTGGATCTTGATCCAAGGCACCAACAGGCTAAAGCTTTGACTGTTCCCAGGATGCCTTGCACCGCCTCCTCTACAACCCTGCCCAGTGGCGTAACTAGACCTTTGTGGGCCCCATAGCAAAATTCTGAATGGGCCCACCAGCACTCAACAAGAATGAGTGGCGTTTGGGGTCAGAAAAGTAGAGGGGAAGGGGTCTGACAGAGTAGGGGGCAGGACATGAATGAATAGAAATAGAATACTGAGAAACTGAGGTGTCCATTATATAAAGAAATACAGTATGTGTGTCTGTGTGTATATCACACACACACACACACACACATATAAGGGAAATTCAAATGCCCTCAATTATTGCGCCCATTACACTCTGGTTTAGGTGCACAAAGCACCTAAACCTGAATAAAGTAATGGGCGCGATCATGAAAAGACACCGTTTGGTTGCCCAAATGGGTCTCTTTGCACACATTTCAGCTTGTTTCCCCTGGGGGTAGCGAGCTGAAATAAACATGTCGCACCCGTTGGCAGCAACATTAGAATAGCTGCTGACGGGCACGATTGAGGGAGGAAAGGGACATTTGAATCCAGCCCATAGATGCAATGTGAATATGTAATTTGTACCTTCCTATCTTAAAATGTATAAAGTAGTGTTTACACTAGAGGTCTTTCCGAACCCCCTAATCCTAACATTGTAATTTGCTTTAGGGCGCACCTCCAATTAGTCTAGTGTTTCGTATTTTCACATTAAATACTTTCTTGCATTGGTTGGTTAAAGATTAGATCGTATATTTTTCTAGATATAGCTGTGCATAGTCTACAAGGCTACATGCTTCTCCCCTAACTAGAGATGTGCAGCGGGCATTTTTCGTGTTTCATGTTTTGGTTTTGGTTTCGGATCCGCAGTTGTGTTTTGGATACGGATGCGTTTTGGCAAAACCACCCTTTCGGGTTTTGTATTCGGGTGATTTTTTTTTAAAACCTCAAACAGCTAAAATCATAGAATTTGGGGGTAATTTTGATCCTATAGTATTAAGCTCAATAACCATAATTTCTACTCCTTTCCAGTCTATTCTGAACACCTCACACCTCCCAATATTATTTTTAGTCCTAAAATTTGCACCAAGGTCCCTGGATGACTAAGCTAAGCGACCCAAGTGGGCAGCACAAACACCTGGCCCATCTAGGAGTGGCACTGCAGTGTCAGACAGGATGGCACTTAAAAAAATAGCCCCAAACAGCACATGATGCAAAGATAAATAAAAAAAGAGGCGCAAGATGAAATTGTAGTGTGTCTCTCCTGCTCAGTGTCAGTTCTCAGTAGTATCCTCATCAGTGCTCAGTATCACTGCTCATTGTCTTGTGCTGCAATGTGGTGCTCAGTATACTAGAGTACATTACTAATAGTCCAGTGCTGCATCTTGCTGCTCAGTGTCAGTTCTAGTATCCTCATCAGTGCTCAGTATCACTGCTCACTGTCTTGTGCTGCATTGTGGTGCTCAGTATACTACAGAACATTACTAATAGTCCAGTGCTGCATCTGGCTGCTCAGTGTCAGTTCTAGTAATCTCATCAGTGCTCCGTATCACTGCTCATTGTCTTGTGGTGCTCAGTATACTACAGTACATTACTAATACTCCAGTGTCTTGTGCCGCATATGGCTGCTGTAGGGTGCTGTGGTAGTGTCCTGTCACTGTGCATATGTCATCATTCCAGTCACAGTGATATCTGGTATCTATCTAGTGGTATCTAATTCCAGACATTACCACCGTCTAATTCCAGATATATTACTGGCATATAATTCCACACATTAAAAAATGGAGAACAAAAAGGTGGAGAGTAAAATAGGGAAAGATCAAGATCCACTTCCACCTAGTGCTGAAGCTGCTGCCACTAGTCAAGGCAGAGACAATTCAATGCCATCAACATTATGTAATGATTATACGATACATTATATATCATATCATTGTATGGTTGTAAAATACAACTTAAAAACTTTAATGAATAAATACATAAAGTAGCTTTTATGTAACCTTTTTAAACCTATTAGCATAGACCGAATCTCATCGTGTGTATAGGCCTTTAGTTCAACAACAGCATGGGACCAGTTAGTGTGTTTTGACTAGAGATGAGCGGGTTCGGTTTCTCTGAATCCGAACCCGCCAGAACTTCATGTTTTTTTTCACGGGTCCGAGCGACTCGGATCTTCCCGCCTTGCTCGGTTAACCCGAGCGCGCCCGAACGTCATCATGACGCTGTCGGATTCTCGCGAGGCTCGGATTCTATCGCGAGACTCGGATTCTATATAAGGAGCCGCGCGTCGCCGCCATTTTCACACGTGCATTGAGATTGATAGGGAGAGGACGTGGCTGGCGTCCTCTCCGTTTAGAATTAGAATAGATTAGAGAGACACTTGATTTACTAATTTTGGGGAGCATTAGGAGTACTCAGTAGTGTACAGTGCAGAGTTTTGCTGATAGTGACCAGTGACCACCACTTTTATTTATAATCCGTTCTCTGCCTGAAAAAAGCGATACACAGCACACAGTGACTCAGTCACATACCATATCTGTGTGCACTGCTCAGGCTCAGGCCAGTGTGCTGCATCATCTATTATCTATATATAATATTATATATATCTGTCTGACTGCTCAGCTCACACAGCTTATAATTGTGGGGGAGACTGGGGAGCACTACTGCAGTGCCAGTTATAGGTTATAGCAGGAGCCAGGAGTACATAATATAATCCGTTCTCTGCCTGAAAAAAGCGATACACAGCACACAGTGACTCAGTCACATACCATATCTGTGTGCACTGCTCAGGCTCAGGCCAGTGTGCTGCATCATCTATTATCTATATATAATATTATATATATCCGTCTGACTGCTCAGCTCACACAGCTTATAATTGTGGGGGAGACTGGGGAGCACTACTGCAGTGCCAGTTATAGGTTATAGCAGGAGCCAGGAGTACATAATATATTATATAGTGAGTGACCACCAGACACACAGTGCAGTTTATTTAATATATCCGTTCTCTGCCTGAAAAAAGCGATACACACAGTGACTCAGTCAGTCACATACCATATCTGTGTGCACTGCTCAGGCTCAGGCCAGTGTGCTGCATCATCTATATATATTATATATCTGTCTGACTGCTCAGCTCACACAGCTTATAATTGTGGGGGAGACTGGGGAGCACTACTGCAGTGCCAGTTATAGGTTATAGCAGGAGCCAGGAGTACATAATATTATATTAAAATTAAACAGTGCACACTTTTGCTGCAGGAGTGCCACTGCCAGTGTGACTAGTGACCAGTGACCTGACCACCAGTATATAATATTAGTAGTATACTATCTCTTTATCAACCAGTCTATATTAGCAGCAGACACAGTACAGTGCGGTAGTTCACGGCTGTGGCTACCTCTGTGTCGGCACTCGGCAGCCCGTCCATAATTGTATATACCACCTAACCGTGGTTTTTTTTTCTTTCTTTATACATACATACTAGTTACGAGTATACTATCTCTTTATCAACCAGTCTATATATTAGTAGCAGACACAGTACAGTGCGGTAGTTCACGGCTGTGGCTACCTCTGTGTCGGCACTCGGCAGCCCGTCCATAATTGTATATACCACCTAACCGTGGTTTTTTTTTCTTTCTTTATACATACATACTAGTTACGAGTATACTATCTCTTTATCAACCAGTCTATATATTAGCAGCAGACACAGTACAGTGCGGTAGTTCACGGCTGTGGCTACCTCTGTGTCGGCACTCGGCAGCCCGTCCATAATTGTATATACCACCTAACCGTGGTTTTTTTTTCTTTCTTTATACATACATACTAGTTACGAGTATACTATCTCTTTATCAACCAGTCTATATATTAGCAGCAGACACAGTACAGTGCGGTAGTTCACGGCTGTGGCTACCTCTGTGTCGGCACTCGGCAGCCCGTCCATAATTGTATACTAGTATCCAATCCATCCATCTCCATTGTTTACCTGAGGTGCCTTTTAGTTGTGCCTATTAAAATATGGAGAACAAAAATGTTGAGGTTCCAAAATTAGGGAAAGATCAAGATCCACTTCCACCTCGTGCTGAAGCTGCTGCCACTAGTCATGGCCGAGACGATGAAATGCCAGCAATGTCGTCTGCCAAGGCCGATGCCCAATGGCATAGTACAGAGCATGTCAAAACCAAAACACCAAATATCAGTAAAAAAAGGACTCCAAAACCTAAAATAAAATTGTCGGAGGAGAAGCGTAAACTTGCCAATATGCCATTTACCACACGGAGTGGCAAGGAACGGCTGAGGCCCTGGCCTATGTTCATGGCTAGTGGTTCAGCTTCACATGAGGATGGAGGCACTCAGCCTCTCGCTAGAAAACTGAAAAGACTCAAGCTGGCAAAAGCACCGCAAAGAACTGTGCGTTCTTTGAAATCCCAAATCCACAAGGAGAGTCCAATTGTGTCGGTTGCGATGCCTGACCTTCCCAACACTGGACGTGAAGAGCATGCGCCTTCCACCATTTGCACGCCCCCTGCAAGTGCTGGAAGGAGCACCCGCAGTCCAGTTCCTGATAGTCAGATTGAAGATGTCAGTGTTGAAGTACACCAGGATGAGGAGGATATGGGTGTTGCTGGCGCTGGGGAGGAAATTGACCAGGAGGATTCTGATGGTGAGGTGGTTTGTTTAAGTCAGGCACCCGGGGAGACACCTGTTGTCCGTGGGAGGAATATGGCCGTTGACATGCCAGGTGAAAATACCAAAAAAATCAGCTCTTCGGTGTGGAGGTATTTCACCAGAAATGCGGACAACAGGTGTCAAGCCGTGTGTTCCCTTTGTCAAGCTGTAATAAGTAGGGGTAAGGACGTTAACCACCTCGGAACATCCTCCCTTATACGTCACCTGCAGCGCATTCATAATAAGTCAGTGACAAGTTCAAAAACTTTGGGTGACAGCGGAAGCAGTCCACTGACCAGTAAATCCCTTCCTCTTGTAACCAAGCTCACGCAAACCACCCCACCAACTCCCTCAGTGTCAATTTCCTCCTTCCCCAGGAATGCCAATAGTCCTGCAGGCCATGTCACTGGCAATTCTGACGAGTCCTCTCCTGCCTGGGATTCCTCCGATGCATCCTTGCGTGTAACGCCTACTGCTGCTGGTGCTGCTGTTGTTGCCGCTGGGAGTCGATGGTCATCCCAGAGGGGAAGTCGTAAGCCCACTTGTACTACTTCCAGTAAGCAATTGACTGTTCAACAGTCCTTTGCGAGGAAGATGAAATATCACAGCAGTCATCCTACTGCAAAGCGGATAACTGAGTCCTTGACAACTATGTTGGTGTTAGACGTGCGTCCGGTATCCGCCGTTAGTTCACAGGGAACTAGACAATTTATTGAGGCAGTGTGCCCCCGTTACCAAATACCATCTAGGTTCCACTTCTCTAGGCAGGCGATACCGAGAATGTACACGGACGTCAGAAAAAGACTCACCAGTGTCCTAAAAAATGCAGTTGTACCCAATGTCCACTTAACCACGGACATGTGGACAAGTGGAGCAGGGCAGGGTCAGGACTATATGACTGTGACAGCCCACTGGGTAGATGTATGGACTCCCGCCGCAAGAACAGCAGCGGCGGCACCAGTAGCAGCATCTCGCAAACGCCAACTCTTTCCTAGGCAGGCTACGCTTTGTATCACCGCTTTCCAGAATACGCACACAGCTGAAAACCTCTTACGGCAACTGAGGAAGATCATCGCGGAATGGCTTACCCCAATTGGACTCTCCTGTGGATTTGTGGCATCGGACAACGCCAGCAATATTGTGTGTGCATTAAATATGGGCAAATTCCAGCACGTCCCATGTTTTGCACATACCTTGAATTTGGTGGTGCAGAATTTTTTAAAAAACGACAGGGGCGTGCAAGAGATGCTGTCGGTGGCCAGAAAAATTGCGGGACACTTTCGGCGTACAGGCACCACGTACAGAAGACTGGAGCACCACCAAAAACTACTGAACCTGCCCTGCCATCATCTGAAGCAAGAAGTGGTAACGAGGTGGAATTCAACCCTCTATATGCTTCAGAGGTTGGAGGAGCAGCAAAAGGCCATTCAAGCCTATACAATTGAGCACGATATAGTAGGTGGAATGCACCTGTCTCAAGTGCAGTGGAGAATGATTTCAACGTTGTGCAAGGTTCTGATGCCCTTTGAACTTGCCACACGTGAAGTCAGTTCAGACACTGCCAGCCTGAGTCAGGTCATTCCCCTCATCAGGCTTTTGCAGAAGAAGCTGGAGGCATTGAAGGAGGAGCTAAAAGGGAGCGATTCCGCTAGGCATGTGGGACTTGTGGATGCAGCCCTTAATTCGCTTAACAAGGATTCACGGGTGGTCAATCTGTTGAAATCAGAGCACTACATTTTGGCCACCGTGCTCGATCCTAGATTTAAAGCCTACCTTGGATCTCTCTTTCCGGCAGACACAGGTCTGCAGGGGTTGAAAGACCTGCTGGTGACAAAATTGTCAAGTCAAGCGGAACGCGACCTGTCAACATCTCCTCCTTCACATTCTCCCGCAACTGGGGGTGCGAGGAAAAGGCTCAGAATTCCGAGCCCACCCGCTGGCGGTGATGCAGGGCAGTCTGGAGCGACTGCTGATGCTGACATCTGGTCCGGACTGAAGGACCTGACAACGATTACGGACATGTCGTCTACTGTCACTGCATATGATTCTCTCAACATTGATAGAATGGTGGAGGATTATATGAGTGACCGCATCCAAGTAGGCACGTCACACAGTCCGTACTTATACTGGCAGGAAAAAGAGGCAATTTGGAGGCCCTTGCACAAACTGGCTTTATTCTACCTAAGTTGCCCTCCCACAAGTGTGTACTCCGAAAGAGTGTTTAGTGCCGCCGCTCACCTTGTCAGCAATCGGCGTACGAGGTTACATCCAGAAAATGTGGAGAAGATGATGTTCATTAAAATGAATTATAATCAATTCCTCCGCGGAGACATTGACCAGCAGCAATTGCCTCCACAAAGTACACAGGGAGCTGAGATGGTGGATTCCAGTGGGGACGAATTGATAATCTGTGAGGAGGGGGATGTACACGGTGATATATCGGAGGGTGAAGATGAGGTGGACATCTTGCCTCTGTAGAGCCAGTTTGTGCAAGGAGAGATTAATTGCTTCTTTTTTGGGGGGGGTCCAAACCAACCCGTCATATCAGTCACAGTCGTGTGGCAGACCCTGTCACTGAAATGATGGGTTGGTTAAAGTGTGCATGTCCTGTTTTGTTTATACAACATAAGGGTGGGTGGGAGGGCCCAAGGATAATTCCATCTTGCACCTCTTTTTTCTTTTCTTTTTCTTTGCATCATGTGCTGATTGGGGAGAGTTTTTTGGAAGGGACATCCTGCGTGACACTGCAGTGCCACTCCTAGATGGGCCCGGTGTTTGTGTCGGCCACTAGGGTCGCTAATCTTACTCACACAGTCAGCTACCTCATTGCGCCTCTTTTTTTCTTTGCGTCATGTGCTGTTTGGGGAGGGTTTTTTGGAAGGGACATCCTGCGTGACACTGCAGTGCCACTCCTAGATGGGCCCGGTGTTTGTGTCGGCCACTAGGGTCGCTAATCTTACTCACACAGCTACCTCATTGCGCCTCTTTTTTTCTTTGCGTCATGTGCTGTTTGGGGAGGGTTGTTTGGAAGGGACATCCTGCGTGACACTGCAGTGCCACTCCTAGATGGGCCCGGTGTTTGTGTCGGCCACTAGGGTCGCTAATCTTACTCACACAGCTACCTCATTGCGCCTCTTTTTTTCTTTGCGTCATGTGCTGTTTGGGGAGGGTTTTTTGGAAGGGCCATCCTGCGTGACACTGCAGTGCCACTCCTAGATGGGCCCGGTGTTTGTGTCGGCCACTAGGGTCGCTAATCTTACTCACACAGCTACCTCATTGCGCCTCTTTTTTTCTTTGCGTCATGTGCTGTTTGGGGAGGGTTTTTTGGAAGGGACATCCTGCGTGACACTGCAGTGCCACTCCTAGATGGGCCCGGTGTTTGTGTCGGCCACTAGGGTCGCTTATCTTACTCACACAGCGACCTCGGTGCAAATTTTAGGACTAAAAATAATATTGTGAGGTGTGAGGTATTCAGAATAGACTGAAAATGAGTGTAAATTATGGTTTTTGAGGTTAATAATACTTTGGGATCAAAATGACCCCCAAATTCTATGATTTAAGCTGTTTTTTAGTGTTTTTGGAAAAAAACACCCGAATCCAAAACACACCCGAATCCGACAAAAAAAATTCGGTGAGGTTTTGCCAAAACGCGTTCGAACCCAAAACTCGGCCGCGGAACCGAACCCAAAACCAAAACACAAAACCCGAAAAATTTCAGGCGCTCATCTCTAGTTTTAACCACTGCACAGCACCTGGTGTTATATAGTAAGCACCACTATGGCATAGTATACAGCATTATGGGCCTGATATGAGTGTGACCAGCGGTGATGTGGAATGCAGTAGGAGGTGCTGTTTAGCAAGCACCACTTCTATATTCACCATGCAGTATATTGTGTGAATATAGAAGTGTTGGCTGTGTTATGTATTAGAGTAATTATTGCAGCTCCCAGCTAAAATTGCAACAATGTAATTTAGTGACAAGCTGCAGAGATTAACCCTTTCTGTGGCTGCTGCACAACCTCTATTCATATCGCTGAATTCAATTAGGGAGATGTTCTCACCCCGCGAGCAAGCGCAGGTATATGCCACACTTAAATGTATGGGTATGGTCTCCATAAAATGAGCGTAGCCTTGCAGGCAAAGACTACCTTACACCCTAGTTCTTGACCCTGCACCAACAGACCTCGGCCACCACAGGGAAAAAAGTACAGTAATTTCCACCATGTTAAGCCCCACACATTAATGCCCTTTGGGACATATTATGTCACACACCACAATATCTGTGATACACTATGCCCTACAGTAAAGCTTCTAATTACTTTTACAAAAACTGCTCAACGCCAAGAGTTTCACGTGCTGGGTGTCATGCTCATTGCCAGGGGTTTCACTCTCTGGGTGTCATGCTCATTGCCAGGGGGAACGCAGTAGGAGGTGTTATATAGTAAGCACCACTATGGCATAGTATATAGCATTATATATATTGTGAGCACTGGTGATGTTGAGTGCAGTAGAGCTGCTGCTGGGTAATTACAATTTACTACAACCACCAATATATTCTGCTGCACTATATATATGCAAAGCTAATTCTGCTGGGTAATTACAATTGACTACAACCACCAATATATTCTGCTGCACTATATCTATATTTGCAAAGCTAATTCTGCTGGGTAATTACAATTGACTACAACCACCAATATATTCTGCTGCACTATATCTATATATGCAAAGCTAATTCTGCTGAGTAATTACAATTGACTACAACCACCAATATATTCTGCTGCACTATATCTATATATGCAAAGCTAATTCTGCTGGGTAATGTAAATTGAAACATTATTGCATAGTATGTGATTTTTAAGTACTTTTTTAAAGTTTTGAATGATAAAGACCCAGTTTAATCTTTGTGGAATGCCTGGTTGTTGTTTTTAAGGTAATTTATTGCCTGGCATTTGAGGGGGTGGGGTGTGGTTACAGATTTCAATTATTGGTTTCACTTGTAATAGTCTTCTACTTAAGTCCAATGGTGTAGGCTGTGCAAAGCCGTTTGGCTGTGCATTTATTGATCTAAGCATGCATTTTTATCAAAGCGTGATAAAATTGACACATAACAGCAGTGTTCAATCAGCATTAATTTATCTTCAGCTGATATCGATTGTGAATTGACATTTCTTCTCTTCTTGTCACCTCCAGGTAATTACAATTGACTACAACCACCAATATATTCTGCTGCACTATATCTATATATGCAAAGCTAATTCTGCTGGGTAATGCAAATTGAAACATTATTGCATAGTATGTGATTTTGAAGTACTTTTTTAAAGTTTTGAATGATATAGACCCAGTTTAATCTTTGTGGAATGCCTGGTTGTTGTTTTTAAGGTAATTTATTGCCTGGCATTTGAGGGGGTGGGGTGTGGTTACAGATTTCAATTATTGGTTTCACTTGTAATAGTCTTCTACTTAAGTCCAATGGTGTAGGCTGTGCAAAGCCATTTGGCTGTGTATTTATTGATCTAAGCGTGCATTTTTATCAAAGCGTGATAAAATTGACACATAACAGCAGTGTTCAATCAGCGTTCAATCGAAGTGAAAAAGAAGGAAAACAGAAGCACACCAATCTAACAAAACAAAGAAAACTGAAGAACTAATAACAAATGTGAGTCACTTACTCCTCAGATCACTCACCTCCTGATTGTTGCATCTGATTACATAGCACAGAACTACCTTACTTGGACATTTCATAAACCATCCATTTCACCTACAAATGCCTGTATCTGTATTATTGTAATTTTGTTTTTTAAGCACAGCTGCACCAATGCAATTTTACCTGCAAACACTTAAAACATCTAACATAATTACCATTGCTTCTTAAACCTCTCACAATCCTTTCATTTCTTACACTCCAAATACATTTCTGCACCCACTTTATCTACGCTTTTGACTCATTTCATACTAAATCTACACCCCTTGAGCCTACACTGCTTTTCTCACCTGCATTTCTGCAATTCTTCTGCTCGGATTGCCTTACAGTCTCCTCTCCTACTTCCACTACTTCAACCTATTTACCTACTTAACACTATGTCAAGGTTTTCTTATACTCCCCACATCACTCAGTGTCTACCTAATAATGTATCTTTATCCTTCCCCACTAGTCTCCTCCACCTCCTCCTCTCTCCCCTCCTCTGTCTCCCCTCCATCCCTCTGTTTCCTTCCCCCACCTTTCCTGTTACCCCACTTTCATTCACCTCTGCCCCATGGTCCTGCTACCCCACAACTCAGCCCTGCTCCCTCTCTCCCTTCCCTGTCACCTCCCCACACCCCCATCCACATCACACTGACCTCCCTCCCTGCCCACCTCCTGCAGTTTCCCCTCCTAGCTCAGGCACCCGTACCATCACTACTCTCTCATCATCCCTGCCCTCAAAGTTAATCCCACCTCATCGCTACAGCAACCCTGAAAATCTAATTCACATCTCTCCCACAAACTCATACCCCCTATCCTGTGCCCTCTGGAATGCCAGATCTGTTTGTAACAAACTGGTCCCCACTCATGACCTTTTCATTTCCAACTCCCTACACCTACTAGCCATTACTGAAACTTGGATTACGCCCTCTGACACTACTTCTGCTGCTGCTCTCTCTGCTGGGGGCCTTACATTCACACACACACCCCGACCTGGGGGTCGCCATGGGGGTGGTGTTGGGGTCCTTTTACCTTCTAGTTACTCCTACCAACTCATACCACCAGAACCATCCCTTATATTCTCTACATTTGAGGACCACGCCATATGCCTCTTCCAACCAGTCCATCTTAGAGTAGCTGTCATTTACCGCCCCCCTGGTACTGCTTCCAAATTCATCGACAACTTTGCTTCCTGGCTTCCTCACTTCTGACATTCCCACCATTATCCTAGGCGATTTCAACATCCCTATTGACATCCCCACACAATCCCCTGCCTCTAAACTCCTTAACCTCACCTCTTCACTTGGTCTCTCCCAGTGGACCTCCTCACCCTCCCATGTGAATGGGAGCTCACTGGATCTGGTCTTCACTCACCGCTGTGATATTTCTGATTTTTCCAACTCCCCATTTCCCCTCTCTGACCACCACCTGCTCTCCTTCAACCTATCTCTCTCGACTTCCCCATCTCTACCTCCTAAGGCTACCATCACTAAGCGTAACATTGAAGCTATTGACACCACATTCCTTTCCTCCCTGTTTGACTCACTTCTCTCTCCTATTCTCTCTCTCTCATGCCCTGAGCAAGCCACTTCCACATACAATGCTTCCCTTACTTCTGCTCTTGACTCTGTTGCTCCACCAACCACTATTCACCCTTGCAAATTAACACCTCAACCCTGGCACACCAAATGCACCAGATATCTGCAAAAATGCTCATGTACTGCTGAGTGACACTGGAGGAAATCACGCTCTAAGGCAGACTTCCTCCATTTCAAACTTATGCTCTCATCCTTCAGTGCTGCCCTTTCTCTTGCTAAACAGTCATACTTCAAGAACCTCATCTCCTCCCAGTCTTCCAACCCCCGGCGCCTCTTTGCCACTCTCAACTCACTCCTCTGCCCACCTCCACCTCGTCTCCCTTCCTCACTCTCTGCTCTTGACTTTGCCACTTACTTCACATCCAAAATTGACTCCATACGTCAGGACATCACATCACACCAGACTATCAGTAACCAGCCTTCTCCCATCCCTTACCAACCCTCCCCATCCCTCGTACCAACTCTGTCATCTTTCTCCCATGCATCTGGAGAGGAAGTCATGGCCCTCATTCGTTCCTGTCCCCTCACCACCTCCCCACTTGACCCTATCCCCTCCCGCCTCCTTTGCCACCTCTCTTCTTCTGCTTGTTCCCATCTTTCCCACCTTCTCAATCTCTCCCTCTCATCAGGCACTGTCCCCTCTGCCTTCAAGCACGCTCTCATCTCTCCTATTCTTAAAAAACCTACCCTTGATCCAAACACTCTCTCCAACTACCGACCCATCTCTCTCCTCCCTTTTGCCTCCAAACTCCTTGAGCGTATTGTCTACAACCGCCTTACTTCCTTTCTTTCCTCACACTCACTGCTTGACCCATTCCAGTCTGGCTTCCGTCCTCTCCACTCCACTGAAACTGCCCTTACAAAAGTATGCAATGACCTCCATGCTGCTAAATCTAAGAGACACTACTCTCTACTTATTCTACTTGATCTCTCTGCTGCTTTTGACACTGTGGACCATCCTCTCCTACTGCAAATCCTTCACTCCATTGGTCTGCGTAACACTGCCCTCTCTTGGTTGTCGTCCTACCTTTCTGACCGTTCATTCTCTGTCTCCTCTCATGACTCCACCTCCCCCTCACTTCCACTAACTGTAGGGGTACCCCAAGGTTCTGTCCTTGGTCCTCTTCTCTTCTCTCTCTATACGTCCTCACTAGGTAAGCTCATTAGTTCTTTTGGTTTCCAATATCATCTCTATGCTGATGACACTCAAATCTATCTTTCCTCTCCAGACCTCTCCCCTACTCTCCTCACTCGTATCTCCAACTGTCTCTCTGCTATCTCTTCCTGGATGTCCCAGCGCTTTCTTAAACTTAACATGTCTAAGACCGAGCTGATCATCTTCCCTCCCTCCCGCATAATCTCACCTCCTACAATCGCACTACTATCTCCTCTACCCCCAAGCGCGCTGTCTTGGAGTAATCCTTGACTCCTCCCTCTCCTTCAAACCACACATTCAGCACCTCTCACAAACCTGCCGTTTTCATCTAAAAAATATTTCCAGGATCAGACCCTTTCTGACCCAGGATGCTACTAAGACTCTTATCCACTCACTGGTCATCTCCAGACTGGACTGCTGTAATCTCTTCCTGACTGGCATTCCTGACAAATACCTCTCTCCACTCCAATCTATCCTCAATGCTGCTGCCCGGCTCATTTTCCTCACCAAACGCACTACGTCCACCTCTCCTCTCTTACTAGTCCTTCACTGGCTCCCCTTCCCTTTCAGAATCCATTTCAAGCTTCTCACACTTGCTTACAAAGCCCTCACCCACTCCTCTCCCATCTACATCTCTGATCTTATCTCGCTTTACACTCCCACCCGTCCTCTTCGCTCTGCTAATGCACACCGACTCTCCTGCCTACGGATTACTTCCTCCCACTCCTACCTCCAAGATTTTTCACGTGCTGCACCACTTCTCTGGAATTCCCTACCTCTCCCCCTCAGACTCTCCACCTCTCTACAAAGCTTCAAACGGGCTCTCAAGACCCACTTCTTCACCAAACCCAGCCAAATCTCATCCTAAACCTCTGTTCCATGCTCTCTATGTACCCCATCTGTCTCACCCCTGTCTGTCTACCCCTCCCTTTTAGAATGTAAGCTCTCACGAGCAGGGCCCTCTTCCCTCATGTGCTTACTCTTTTCTTACTTTAATAATCTTCAGCTGCACCAAATCCAGCAGTCTTCTGCCACCTGATACTTATTCCAGTGTCATCTGCTGATGTAGCTATGTTTATTTACCCTGTACTTGTCCTATATTGTCGTCAACTGTAAGTTGCTGTTTTCCTGTTTGATTATTTGTTTATGTACTCTGTAATTGGGCACTGCGGAACCCTTGTGGCGCCATATAAATAAAGGATAATAATAATAATAAATAATATAATATATAGCAGTACGGTACAGTAGGCCACTGCTCTACCTACCTCTGTGTCGTCAAGTATACTATCCATCCATACCTGTGGTGCATTTTAGAAAAAAACATGTCTCGGCAGAGCAATCTATAAATCCATCATTTTTCAGACAGCAACAGTGGGTATTGTAATAGTCACCCAATCCATCACTTTTATAGGGTTACATGCACCCACATGCTACAGCCTGTCTCAATAATTTTACTGTCACGCTGTGTGTGTTTGTGTTTTTATTTGGGTATTTTTTGTTGTTGTAGAACTACAGGTACCAGCAAGCCCGTTATTTCCCCGCCTGCTGGTACTTGAGGTTCTCCAAGTACCAGCAAGCGGGGGAGGCTTGCTGGGCCTTGTAGTTCCACAACGAAAAAACAATATTCTTTTTTTACACACATGGCTATCAGCCCGGCACCCACCACCCAGGGGTGCTGGGGACAGCCTCGGGCTTCACCCCTGGCCCTTGGGTGCCTCGAGGGGAGGAACCTCTTGATTTAAGGGGTCCCCACTCCTCCAGGGAACCCCGGCCAGGGGTGACTAGTTGGAGGGGTAATGCCAGGGCCGCAGGGACCTACATAAAAGTATCCCCCGGCTGTGGCATTATCTCTCTGGCTAGTGGAGCCCGGTGCTGGTTTTAAAAATATGGGGGACCCCTACATCTATTGTCCCACGTATTTTTGGAACCTGGACCGGTCTAAGAGCCCGGTGCTAGTTGTCTAAATACGGGGAACCCCTGTCCAATTTTTCCCCCAGTATTTAAATAACCAGGACCGGCTCAAAGAGCCCGAGGCTGGTTATACTAAGGAGGGGGGACCTCACGCATTTTTTTTTAACCCATTCAGACCCTTCTCCTTTAAGTTAATGGAAGCCCTGGACAACAAAATTGCATTCATGTCCTCCTCCCTCACCCTTCCCAGTCCCAAACACTCATTTTTTTTTCTTTAAAAATTTATAATATATAACGAGAACAATGAGCAAGCAGGCAGCGGGCATTGGCGGCATCGGACTGAGATAGAAATTAGTGGTGGAGGGCTGGGTCAGTTGATTGTGGGCGAGTTTGTAAGCCATTGGCGGTGGCAGCGGGTATCGGCTCAGAGGCAGTAGCGGGCATTGGCTAAGGGTCATCGGCAGGATTCGGCGGACATTATGGCTGTAGTGCCTCACTAGCCACTGACCTCACCGCACGCCACTGTGGGACAGATGTAACATGCAGAGAGAGGTAGATTTGGGAGGGGGAATGTCCTAGCATAACTGTTAATTGCAGTGTAATACTGTAATTCAGCTGTGCAGCATTTGTGGCTAAATGTCAAAGAAGCCAGTATTTACCCTGCATGCAAAACAATAAATGTATTTGAACATACCTCCCAACTATCCCAATTTTTGCAGGACAGTCACTTTTTTGGGGAATGTCCAGCTAACCCAAACAACCCCCCCCCCCCCTTCCCATGGGGAATGGGGGGGGGGGGGTGGAAGGCTCCCTGTAGCTTGTTGCTCTGCAAATATGCACATTGTGGGTAATTCAGACCTGATCGCTAGGGTGTGTTTTTTGCATCCCTGTAATCAGGTAGTTGCCGCCTACAGCGGAAGGGAAAATTTGCTGTGCAGGTGTGTGATCACATGTGCACAAGAGCTGCACAGCTCAGCACTTACTCAGCCATTGAGGTGACGTCACAAATCCTCCCACAAAACGCCGGGTCCCTCCAGTGTTTTTCCGGACACTCCCTAGAAACATTCAGTTGCCACCCACACAAACACCCTCTTCTTGTCAATCTTCTTGTGATCTCCGGACCGTCGCACTTACGCATTGTGGCGCATACGCATGTGCAGTGCAGACCAGATTGCCCGCTGGGTGAAAATAAATTGAAGCGATCTGGTCTGAATAAGCCTCAATGTCTATTCACGGGAGACAGAGGGGCTGGGGCATGGCCAGCAGCTCACAGAGCACCTATAATGACAAAAATGGGAGACATGGCTCATGATCGCGATATACCTGCGAAGGTACGCCCTCTACTGATTGACAGGCAGAGGCATTCGCATTTTCTGCGGGGCACCCGGAGAAAATGTAGGCACACGCACAGGATGGACCCTGCGTATATGCCCCCATCCTCTTCATAGTTTTTGCGGTTGGAACGCGTATTACGATCCAAACTGAATTAGGCCCTATGTCTTATATACACGAGCAGTGTGAAAACATCAATCGATGGGGGTAATTCCAAGATGATCGCAGCAGGAATTTTGTTAGCAGTTGGGCAAAACCATGTGTACTGCAGGGGAGGCAGATATAACGTGCAGAAAGAGTTAGATTTGGGTGAGTTATTTTGTTTCTGTGCAGGGTAAATACTGACTGCTTTATTTTTACACTGCAAATTAGATTGCAGATTGAACACACCACACCCAAATCTAACTCTCTCTGCACATGTTAAATCTGCCTTCCCTGCAGTGCACATAGGTGGTCATTCCGAGTTGTTCGCTCTGTAATTTTCTTCGCATCGCAGCGATTTTCCGCTTAATGCGCATGCGCAATGTTCACACTGCGACTGCGCCAAGTAAATTTGCTATGCAGTTAGGAATATTACTCACGGTTTTTTCATCGTTCTGGTGATCGTAATGTGATTGACAGGAAGTGGGTGTTTCTGGGCGGAAACAGGCCGCTTTATGGGCGTGTGGGAAAAAATGCTACCGTTTCTGGGAAAAACGCGGGAGTGGCTGGAGAAACGGAGGAGTGTCTGGGCGAATGCTGGGTGTGTTTGTGACGTCAAACCAGGAACGACAAGCACTGAACTGATCGCACTGGCAGAGTAAGTCTCGAGCTACTCAGAAACTGCACAGAGATGTCTTATCGCAATATTGCAAATCTTTCGTTCGCAATTTTAAGATGCTAAGATTCACTCCCAGTAGGCGGCAGCTTAGCGTGTGCAATGCTGCTAAAAGCAGCTTGCGAGCGAACAACTCGGAATGAGGGCCATGGGGGGTAATTCTGAGTTGATCGCAGCAGGATTTTTGTTAGCAGTTGGGCAAAACCATGTGCACTGCATTTACGAACAGATGATTTTTTTATATACATTTTAAAATGTTAGTAAATGTGTGTGTGTTTTTCAACCTGTAAGCCCAACATCGATTAAGATCGATCTTAAATAGACCCCTGGGTTTTAAGGATAACCATGGTTGAGTCCAATGGTTAATTCACATTGACCGAAGTTCTAATTAAGTCACCTGTGCTCAAGCATGATATCCTTAAAATCTGGATTGCAATGACAGCATTTTGGAACTATGCCTAAGGGTTTAATTTTTACATTTATCCACTGACAATAAATCTACCTACAATATCCCTGTAACTGTTATGATTACAGTATTTCACTAAATAATTTAATTTGCTGAACCTTCTGTAAAAAGAAATATTAAGCTGCTGTAATTCCCAGATGCAGCAAATTTGTTAGCTAGTGGGCAAAACCATGTGCACTGCAGGGATGGGGGGGGGGGGGGCAGATATAACATTTGCAGAGAGATTTAGGTGGGTTATATTGTTTGTGTGCAGGGTAAATACTGGCTGTTTTGTTTTTACACTGCAATTTAGATTTCAGTTTGAACACACCGCACCAAAATCTAACTCTCTCTGCACATATTATACACCCCCCCCCCACCCCTGCAGTGTACATGGTTTTAGCTAATAAATTTGCTGCTGTGATCAGATCTGAGTTAAGCCCTATGTATTTGGCACTGGCAAAGGGTTAGAGGCCTTGCTGTAGAGCTCACACCTTTCTTATCATGCATTGTAATATTTCCTATGTCCTGATGTTGTGCTCTCTGCTCCATCCAAGTAAACAGCAATGTAGCATGGCTATCAAAGAGCGTGAAGTTTGCAGATTTCCTGGGATTAATGCTAAAGAATGCTATTCCAGAGGCTGCTGCTTTAATTCAAGTGTCACTGGGGTTAAATGGTGTTTTTACCTTAAAAACACAGGTAGAGTATATAGTACAGTGGTAAAGTGGGAGCATGTAGTGCTATTGATTACAGATTTGATGGAGCTTAAACATGGATAAGGTCCATGGCTCTAAGAGTTTATCTTGTGTATCCTTTATTCTTAGTCATGGTCAGATAAGATTAGAAAATACCATTTAAGTGGAAATTTCCTGTTAGCTGTTTTTCAGTTTGCTCAACTGTCTGATTAACTGGTCCTAAAAAAGGACCAAAGGAGCTAAATTGCCCTGTGATCTAGCTAAATTGCCCCAGTAAAAAAAAAAAAAAAAACTAAGCTGCTGTAATTCCTGGATGTTTCCTTACTGCATCAACAGGAAGTGACAAGAAACAATGTAATGTGGAACCGTACAGCAGAAGGGATTGCGGCTACCCCACAATAAGTGCAGCGGAATGTAAGAAGAGGAATTGTTGCTTTGACTGCAGCATTCCCGGGGTTAACTGGTGTTTCTTCAAGTCACAAGGTATGGAGCTGCTGTATAGTTACTCGCAAGTCAGTAGTTGTATGATGCTCACACCTGTTAAGCTGGATACACACAGAATGCCCTACACAGGGGGTGAAATGAGCGCCCCCCCCCACCCCCCGTACGCTCAGCACACATCACGCTGTGCTGAGCGGGGGGAGAGATGTGTGCTGAGCAGTTCGCTCAGCACACATCTCTCCCCAAAATCAGGCCGTGAATACGGACCTTAAAACTGGATCCACACTTAGATTATCTGTCCAATTTTTTTTTCTAGTTGAAACAAAATTATGCTAATATGTGGCAGCAAATGACAATTGACCATTTGCTCACAAACACTGGAAAACATCCAAAAATGGTCATTTAGATAAATTGGTTAAATCCATTTCATTTAGCTAATTTATCCAAACTACCTTTATTGTATCTTTGTGGGTGAATGATGTGTGGGTCAGTGTTGAGGGTGGTGGAGGAGATGGGTAATAGGCACAGCAGGGTGTGGACAGTCAAATAGTGTGCTTAGAGGTTCAGAGTCATTGTATGAGACTCTGGCAACAGTGACTTGATGAGTCTGGTGTCCATAGGGTGGGACGCATTAACCTTTTTATGCTATTGAAATAGTTCTCCTCCTGACCGACGCAGTTCCTTGCTCCGAGGTTGGTGTATTGTCCTGTTGCAGCGCCTCTCCACTGTGGTCACAGTGAGCTGTGTGGTGTTGCTGGCGCATGCCAATCTCCCCCCAACCTCCCTCTTGCATTTCAGACCTACGTACGCATGATGGGATCTTGTATGATATGCGCGTGTGCTGTAGAGATGAAAGTGGGGGTGAGGAGGCAGATCGTGAGATGGGGAAACTTTGTGGACTGTTAGCGAAGGGGAGCACTGGGCAATCTGAGTTGCAAAGAGGGCAGCAGAAGAGGTTATTGCATGTGCACTGGTGACAGGTCCATCATTGGTGGCCAGCCTCAGTGGTAAAGGGGTACATGAGCTAGTGTCCCTTGGCCAGCCATGTACCATGGCCACCTCCCTACATCCTATATATTCTCCCTGATCTGTCACTTTGTTACGGTCTGCTGCTGGCACTGGTGTATCGTCCTGCAGTTGCCGTCTCCGCCCATTGCTGTGACTTCCCCCAGAGTTAGCCACACAGAGTGACAGATCTGGGAAAATATATAGGAGATCATTACTTTCACTTGCAGCCTACCTTATTTTTTGCAGCCTAGCATGCTCCTGACCCCTTCTCTCACTAATACTTATACAACATTCATGAACTTATCTTAAGGTTTCTTTATTATTCAGTCACACTGTCTTGGATCCAAACCATTTCCTGTGGCATTGCAGTCAAACAATTGAGCTATTTACCCTTGCATAGAAAGGTATAATCTAAGCTAGAGAATTCTATTTGGAGCTCACCTTGTACTTTGTGAAGAAATAATCAGCTTTGTGGCTGAGCAGATATATGGAGTGTGTGGCTGCACACTGCATTGATCTGCTGAGTTGCAATGCTAATAATTTTTTTTTTTGCAAAGTACCAATAGCTTCATTGTGAAGGTGGAAAGAAGGGTATTACGGCATGGAATGTACAAACTGCGAGACCCTGCTGGTAGCGCCTTTGTCTATTTAGTAGGAAGGGCACGTAACAGCCGGGGGGCAATGGAGGAAGCCCCTTTAGGGCTGGAGCCCGGCGGCAACTGACTCCGTTGTCTCTGGCAGTTCCGCCCCTGGACTAGAGGAATGGTCAAGAACATGGCAACATTTAATGCCAAAAAATGCAAAATCATACACGTCTCAAAAATGCAAAGGCTAACTATAATATTAAGGGCATTATAATGGCAAGAGGAAAGCTATCTAAGTATTACTATTTCAGGTGAGCAATGTAACAAAGCAATAGGAAAGGCAAGTCAGATGCTTGTTTGCATAGGTTAAAGAACCAGTAGCAGAAAAAAGTAATACAGGTTGAGTATCCCATATCCAAATATTCCGAAATACGGAATATTCCGAAATACGGACTTTTTTGAGTGAGACTGAGATAGTGAAACCTTTGTGTTTTGATGGCTCAGTGTACACAAACTTTGTTTAATACTCAAGTTATTAAAAATGTTGTATTAAATGAACTTCAGACTGTGTGTATAAGGTGTATATGAAACAAATGAATTCTGTGAATGTACACACACTTTGTTTAATGCACAAAGTTATAAAAAATATTGGCTAAAATGACCTTCAGGCTGTGTGTATAAGGTGTATATGAAACATAAATGCCTTCTGTGCTTAGATTTAGGTCCCATCACCATAATATCTCGTTATGGTATGCAATTATTCCAAAATACAGAAAAATCCGATATCCAAAATTCCTCTGGTCCCAAGCATTTTGGATAAGGGATACTCAACCTGTAATGCCACTGTATAGGTCCTTGGTACAGCCACATTTAGAATCCTGTGTTCAGTTCCAGAAGCCATATCTCCAGAAGGCTGTAAATACATTAGGGCAACTAAAATTGTGCATGGCCTACATCACAAAACTTACCTGGAAATACTAAAAAATGTTGATGTGTATAGTTTGGAGAAGGGAAGAGGGAACATACAGTAATAGAAACATTTAAATATATAGGGAGGAATGTAATAGGGTGTGAGAATCAGAAAGTGAGAGATTTTGTGTTTTTTCCTGTTGTTTTTTTTTGTTTTTGTTTGATTGTTTGTTTTTAAAGTGGCAATCCTTTACATGGCAAAACCAGGTTGATATTTGCCATGTAAAGGATTGCCACCGTGGGCATGTGTAGAAGGGGCACTGCTACTGTTGGCATTATGTGTGTAAGCTGCACTGATATGGTGGTTATGTGTATAAAGGGCACTGCGACTGTGGGTATTATTATTATTATTATTACATGCGGTGTAATGACAATAAGATAGTGCTACTGTGTGGCGTATTTTGATTTGGGGTGCTATTGTGTGGCCATGCCCCTTCCTTGTGATACCACACCTTCTTTTTTTAAGGAGCGCACTGTCCCTTTATTAAGTATTGGAGAGAGGGCCCAAATTAATAGTTTGCAGGGAGGCGCCAAACACCCTAGCACTGGCCCTTTGGTAGGGGACAGGATTTGCTTCTGCTTGTGCACATATGTTATGATTGCCAGCCAACAGCACTGGTTTTGCCTATAACACTAACTATAAATATTTTGAATTGGTCCTGGACCACCAATCCAAGGCACCCCTGCAAGTGTCCTGAGGCACCCCAGGGTGCAGTTTGAGAACCACTGGTCTAGTGAGTACCCAGGATAATTATTGTAGCTGGTCTGCGGGTAACAGCTCTCAGATCAACTTCTAGAAAAAATGCAGCAATGTAATTTGAGTGACAAACTGCAGAGATGAACCCTTTCTGTGACTGCTGCACAGGGATCACACAAACTTTATTCATAGGGCTGACTTCACTTAGGGGAGATGTTCTCACCCCGCAAAGAAGTGCGAGTATATACCGCACTTACGGTACCATTGGATTTACAGATATTTTCTTGCAATACACTATGGGGGTCATTCTGAGTTGATTGCTCGCTAGCAGTTTTTAGCAGCCATGCAAACGCATTGTCGCTGCCCACTGGAGAGTGTATATTCACTTTGGAGAAGTGCGAACACTTGAGCAGCAGAGCGCCTGCAAAATCGTTTCAAAATAAGACCAGCACTGTAGTTACACTTCGTGTGCGTTGATTCTAACAACCGAGGGACGGCTTTTGATGTCACACACCCATCCAGCGAATGCCCAGCCACGTCTGCATTTCTTCTGCCACGCCTGCATTTTTCCAAGCACTCCCTGAAAACGGTCAGTTGACACCCAGAAACGCCCTCTTTCTGTCAATCTCCTTGTGGCCTGTTCTGTGATTGGAAAAATCGCTAGAACTAGTGCAAAACCACAATGGACTTTGTACCCGTACGATGCGCATGCACATTACGGAGCATGCGCATGCACAGATTAGCCATTTTTTTTCAACTGATTGCTACGCAGCGAACAACGGCAGCATGCGATCAACTCGGAATGACCCCCTATATACATAGAAACATGGATTTTTACTGCAGGAATTATGGTTAGTTTAGGGGTATCGGTTAGGGTCAACAGAGGTGTAGCTAGGGGTCCAAGCGCCCCTGGCAAAGTAAGGGACTGGCGCCCCCCCTTTCGATAAAGCATTGCAGTCCATTGGCGGTTACCATGTTGGAGCCACAGCAACTGACCCCCTCCCCCACACGCTGCCCTACATCATCGGCTGGGATTCACTGTTGGTGTGAAGCCACTGGGAACAGTCTGGTAGCATTAGCAGCAGTCTGTGTCATAGATAGGGAAGGCAGAAGGTTAACTAGCTAATAGCAGTCTGTTGGCAGCAGAGGCTGGGCGGGGGGCTGAGAATGAGCCAACGCTGATCAGTGTCCAGTCTGCTCAGACAAAAATATTTTGTGATCAGGGCTGGTTCTAGACCAAAGGAGCCAATGGCAAAAATTTCCTTTGGCACCCCCCCCCCCCCACACACATACACACACACACACACACACACACACACACACCAAAAAAGAACATATCCCAGTTTAACATAACGCTATGTGGTGCAAGGTGTGGAGCTGGTCACTTGTATCAGACCTCTGACATTTGCCTTTTCACCCATATTGCATACTTTTTCTTGCAGGTTGTGTCTTAATTCAAGAAGTGTTCTAAGTACTTCAGCTTAGTATCTTTACTGACCCCTCTTTACCCCACAAAAAAATGGAGCCTTTGACTCGGACCGTCAGTGAGGCCGGCAGGTGGTTTTCATACTGGGCTATCCAGCTCTTCGGTGGCGGTGGCAGGGACATTCAGAAAAGGGCCAGCACAGCAAAATGCATAATAATGGCAATACAGTATGGACCACAGGGACTGGACAAAGTGATGGGGTAAAAGGAGGGGGGAGGGTTTAGTTGGCCTGTTAATTGTTTTCCTGCTTAAATTGAGCAGTTGGTGGATACACTTTAAAAAGCAATATTGGCACTGTGGCCCCATTATTTCTGTTCTTAATACTTGGAGCCCTGAACAAGTGTCCCCTTTGTCCCCCCTGTCACTGGGCCTGTTCAGGCGTTACCTATGGAGAAGCTGCGACATGACATCCTAGGACACGATACTGCACCATGCATCACCATTATATTTCAGTGTGCCTTGTCAATATTTAAATCTTGTTCTGTGTGACGTGAGTTGTAAATGGTTGAAAATCTCTGTGCTACAGTATCGTCACCATGTAGTTATAACAACACCGCAAAACCACCAAAAGACGTGTTTTG